>NW_005842497.1:767614-799253 GCF_000455745.1 Alligator sinensis | reverse complement strand
CAGCAGGACTTGCATGGGACTTCCCCCCTGCAATGGCATATGAGCCACTCAATTCCCTCTCAATTGTGTAATGATGAACCCTCCTTTCATGTACCAAGGACAAAGCAAAACCACCAAGATAGTTTCGACTTTGGCGCAATAGATATAGTCCCTCACTCAGCCGCTCATGCATCAGGTATTCTTCTGCTTCTTCACGTGTAATATTGCCAAAAAAGAATGGCAGGTGGTTAGCGATGTTTGCTGGGTTGTTGGTCATGTTTTCTTCTCTTGATTAACCACTAGTATTTGGTATCTGAAAGGAAAGAAGAATATAAGTGTCAGATGAAAGAAAATAAATAGGGACTAAAGAATTAAATCATGTGTACTGCAGTAGGCAAAGAGGTACTGTCAAGGTGGTAGGAAAATTGGTTTAAAACCCTGTTTTATAGTTTCATAGTCGGTAGGGTTGGAAGGGACCTGAGCAGATCATCAAGTCCAACCCCCTGCCATGGCAGGAAAGAATGCTGGGGTCAAATGACCCCGGCAAGGTGACTATCTAGCCTCCTTTATGCTTCTTATATTCATTCAAGGACTGAAACTAAAATCAAATGCTTCACTGTAATACTATTTTCTCCATCATGGGCTTAACCCATTTGCCTTGTTAAGACAAAGACAAAAGATAACCGGTCTACTTTAAGGCAAAAGGAGCCTTTGCCTTCCATGGGAATACAACAGGGTGCTGTTTTGTCACAATACTTCAAAGAAACAGTAATTAACTACAGAAATCACTAGATCACAAGATTACTATTTTCTGGACAAGAAAGGCAGGTGGGATAGAATTCTGGTGAAACTTATGTTCCTAAATCACTCGGGCACTTCTGAACATTCCAAATGTCATTTGGAAATAGGAAAGATTCCTGACTATTCACAAGTAGGTGAGATTTCAGATTTAGTTTTATCACTCCGGCAAAAAATATGGTTGTGCCAATTTTCCAGCTGTGGTCTCCTCTCAAGGCCATACAACATTATCACTGTTATGAAAATCTAAAGGCATTTCTCTGTATTCTGCCTGCACTATTAGTTTCCTAGGGTTTCCTCTCTTGTATCTCAATTTTCCCCCTATGTTTTGGTCTTATAAACATAGGTTTGCCTTTGTAGAAAAGAAAATGCTATTGCTGACCCAATCTGAGACTGTGAATGAGAAAATAAATATAAAAATAGAATCACAGAAAGTATGGCTCAAAAGGATCTCAGGAAGGCATCTAGTCCAAACTCCTGCTCAAACCATTAAAGCAAATGTTTATCTAGCCTGTATTTAAAATCTTCCAATGAAGGGAATTGTGCAACCTCTCCAGGTAACGTGTTCCAGTGCTTAACTACCCTTGTAGCTAGAATGTTCTTAATATCCAACCTAAGTTTCCCATTTTTAAAATTTAAACCTATTACTTTTTGTCTAGTTTTCTATGAACAAAGTACAATTAATTGTCCCCTTCAACCCTTTTGCTACCAAATCCCTAACCCAGGCTTCTCTTTTCTAGGCTACATATTTCTTTCAGCCTTTCTCATACATTACACTTTCTGGACCCATAATCATATTTTATTGCTCTCCTCTAAACTTTTTCCCAATTTTTCGACATCTTTCCTGAAGCATGGTGCCCAAAACTGGACACAACACTCTAGGTGAGGATTCACCAATGCTGAATATGATAGAAGAATCACTTCCAGCGACTTGAATATAACCTTCCTGCAAATATACCTCAATGTGCTTTTAATTGTGACAATATTACACTAGTGACTCATTCACTATGGGTGCATCTACACGTGATGCTACAGCGACATAGCTTGTTGCTACGGTGATGTAGCAGTAGTTGGCACAAACCATGACACTGATGCTATGTTACTGTAGTGATGAACTACCTCGCTATAGTGCATCACTACAGTGATGTAGCTGCTAAAAATAACCATGCACCACCAGGATGGCGCAGTAAGCGTCACATGTAGACAGTTGTTACTGCGCCATCATTTAGAACTTCCTAAAGCAAGTCCTAAATGATGGTGCAGTAACAACTGCGCCATGAGGTGCACATGTAAATGTGCCCTAAGTGATCCAATTTAACTTCCAGGTTCTTTTTTTCAGTACTCTTTGCAGTACTTTCTTCAGCCTGGCTATGTTCCCCATTTTGTATTTATGTTTTTCATTGTGCTTTTCTTAAGTGCTGTACTTTGCATTTGTTCTTACTCATTATTATCCAATTTATTTCAGACTACACCATTTATTTCAAATTTATATTAAAAAAACGATAATATACCAACCATCTAGTGTATAATATACTTTGGGTCATACCAAATAGTTCTCCTCCACTATTGCTGCCTACTGGTACTGTTAAGTACTCCTTATGATTATGTCCATGCATATGACTTGTTTCTAGTCTCTTACAAAACATCTGCATCAAGCTCAGGACTGTGCTTCGCTAAATATATTTCACATGTGTGGGCTTAATGCAGAAGGGATCTCCTGTGGCAAGTCTAGTTTCTTGCTATCCCTGGCAAACATGCCACACAATTCAATTCACAAGTTTTGTCTTAAAAGAAGATAAGGCTTCCCAGCACCCACTACTGCTACTGGAAGGCTGTTCCAGAACGCTGCTCCCTTGAAGGTTACAAACCTCCTCCAGATTCCCAACCTAATTTATTCAATGTTCCCATTTGTTCTTGTGTTAAGATCACTGTAAAAACCCTCAGTCTTTCAGGAAAATAAGAACAGTTATTTTTATCGACAACAGTATATCCTGACATATGGGCCGGGTATTGTTCCACACGCACATGTATTTTCAGGGACTGTGAACATGAACGTATTTACATGCAATCACTGATGTAGGTTAATCTCAGCCTCTTCTCACGCCCCACACTGCGGCAAAGGAGTTTTCTTTGCAACTACACTAGCTACCTATTCCTCTGACTAGTAGCCCATTTCATCTAACAGTCCATCAGCCTATGTCCTCGTCCTGACTCTCAGGAACTATGATGCTTTTACTTGCTCCAGTACCATTTTTACATATCTCGAGCTGCCAGCTAATAGGTTTTTTTCCCATTCTGTAAATGAGAATAAAAAGAAAAAAGATGCAGTGGTCTCGTTCTCCTGTCCAGTGCTACGCTGGTGTAAGTCTACAGATTTCAGTGGGGTTCCACTAACATAAAACTGGTTCAAGAATGGAGAATCCATCTCAGCGCACTGATTGTTAAAAGTTTGTCTATACACCCCCCCAACATATCTACCTTCCAGATTCTTTTTCCGTATGAACATCTTTAACATTTTAATGATGCTATAATTAGTGTCTAGTTTAACAAGTATGTTTCAATTATTTCAATTTAATTTACATTGTGAGAATATGAAAGCACAGTACAGGCAAAAATGGAGCAGAGAACAAAATTCAATATCTCCCAAGAGTAGATCTAATAATAAAGACAGGATATTTGTCTTCAGTTCATGTCTTTATTTTAATAAAAAAATTAGTCTCCTATGTCTATATATCATACTTCACAAAAAGGCTGCATAAGGGCTCTATAAACTCAGGAATCCTATTACCTTCCCTTCTCTCCCCCCATTTCTGGGGGAGGAAACTACAAAGCCTAGATCTACTGTTCATTTCTGTACTTGATTTTTACCATTTTTAACAATTCCAAATTCTGAGGCATGACAGCATTCTGCTCCATGCTCTGACACAACTCACTGTAGCTCCCACACTTTTCTAGAGTATTTAATCTGCTAATGGCTTAAATGGCATAAAAAGCTGGAGGCCAATGCAATTCTTCTTTCCTTAATCCTCCCCAGCCTCCTACCTGCCAAAATCTGCCCTTAGGCACACTTGTATTAGTGTCAACAGGGGTTGCATCAGTGTAACTGAGCACTGAAATTTGTTCCTGTTGTTTAATCAGTTAATTAACAGTATTTAACTCGATACAGTATTTCAGTATGCAGGAAGCCATTGTTTTCTTGACAGAAAACATAATAGACCAGATCCTTAATTATTATAGACAAGTACAGCTCCACTGAAGTCAACAGATATTCAGATATAGAAATCTATGCAGAAATCTATGAAGTTTATGCAGATATAGAAATCATTATGGAATCTTAGAAAAGCAGGGCTGGAATGGACCCTCTGGAGGTCAGTCTATCCCCTGCCTGAGGCAGGGTCATCCCTATCCAAATCATCCCAAGCAAAACCTTGTCTAACCTATTACTAAAACTACATGGGCAACCCTGTCATGCAACCACAAAGCATAATGCCCTAACTTGCCACAGGTAAAACAATGGTGGCCAATGTCCTACTGCTGCAAGAACTGTTAAAACATGTTTCAGAGATTCAAGGAAGATGACCACACCCCAGTCCACACAGGAAAGCAAAACCCCTCATAGTCCATACCAACCTGACCTGACAGAGTAAAATTCCTTCCTGACCCCAAATGTAGTAATCAGTCTGACCTTAAGCAAAGGAGCAAGATTCTTCTGGGTTTTAGCCAAGGACTTCTGGGTTTTAGTCCCAGCAGGAGCACTAGCACAGCACAGCCTTGGCTGCAACCAGAGGAAGGCAAAAAATGCCTCTGGCACAGGTAGCAACAGGAAAGAAAAAAATGCCATCCCAGCCCTGTGAAGCAACCAGCAAAGGCCAGAAGCATGAACAATATCCATAGTATAGCACAGATATAGAAACTAGATCATCCCTGATCAATGCTTATCTAACCTCTTCCTGAAGATGTCCCATGATGGAGACACCACAACTTCCCTATATGGCAGCGGTGGGCAAAATATGGTCCATGGGCTGGATGTGGCCTGCAAGGCCATTCTATCTGGCCTGTGGGGCCCCTAAAAAATTTAGAAAATTGATATTAATCTGTCTTTGGTTCCTGTAAAAAATGACAGGAACCAGGGGCAGTAGGACCCAGGGAAAGCGGGGAAAGCCTGGCGGGCCCCTGCAACAGCGGGCCCCCCCCGGCCCCGCCCCCCCCAGCCAGAAGCCCCAGCAGGGGCTTCTGGCCTGGAACCATGAGGTGTGGGAACCTCAGGTAAGGGGGTGTGGGGGGCAGGAGGGCAGGGAAGGAGCCTGGGAAGAAGCTGAGCCTGTGGAAAAGCAACCCCTCACCCACCTCGTGGCCGGCGCCCCGCACTGAAGCCACTTGCAGCCCACCTGGGGCTGCCTGTGCCTGCTCTGGAGAGCCCCGTGTGGGCTGCAGCAGGGAACGCCAGCCACAAGGCAGGCAAGGGGCTGCTTTTCCCGCATTCTGCATCAGCTGGTTCCCTGCCGGGGAGCAGGGTGTTGGAGCTGCGCACTGCCCCCACTCCTGTACCATGGGGCTGGGGGGCACTGGGAGTGAGTGGGTGTGGGAGCACAGGGCCTGCACCAGTGTCATGGGGCCAGCGCTAGTGTCATGGAGCCAGCGCTGGCAGAGCCCAGAGCAGGGCGGCAGGGGTACAGGGTCCCAGCTGGCAGGGGCTCTATGGAGCTGGGCCAGCTCCTCCTTCTCCCTGCTGGTGCAGCCCAACCCGGCTTCACAGACCCCTGCCAGCCTGCGCCCCGCTCTGGGCCCCACCGGTGCTGGCTCTGGGACAATGGTCCCAAGACGGTGACTGGGGGAGGGGCCACCTGTCAAGGGGGAGCACCTGTCAAGGGGCGGGGCTACCCATGTGGCCCTCGACAGCTTGCTAAAACTGGGTAAGTGGCCCTTCGCCCAAAACAATTGCCCACCCCTGCTATATAGTCTATTCCACTGCCTAACTGTTCTAACCGTGAAGTTGTTCCTGATCTCCAGTCTAAGCTTATCTGCTGCAACTTCAAGCTACTGGTCCACATCCTACTTCATACAGCTAGAAAGGAAAAGCATTCTCTCTCTCTTTCAAGGCAGCCCTTCAGATATTTGAAGACTGCTATCATGTCCCCTCTTAAGCTCCTTTTCCAAAAATTGAACTTATTTCCTTCAACCTCTCCTCATATAGCTTGCCTTCCAAACTATTTATCATTTTGTCACTGTAACAGGAACCTCCTGCCCCTGTTACTAGTGCAGCCTGAAAAGGTAAGCAGTTAATATTAGCAGGGCAGGTGGACCAGGTTTTGTAAGGACCATGCAACTGGCTATCTGCTGCACCTGGTCACTGGGTGCAGCAGATCCAGTCATGTGGCCAGAAGGAGATTAGGCTGGGGGATTTAAGCCCAGCCTGGGGCCACGAAGGTGAGGGACAAAAGTTACACATAAACCAGTTTAAGTGATCAGAAACTGGTTTAAACCTATAACAGAACATAAGTTCAGTGCACATAACCAGTTTCAAAATGGCAGAAACCAGTTTGAGATAAACCTGGTTGAGACCCTACTTCTTTTCTTCTGAAGCAGCTGGCTTGTGTTTTTTCTTCAGTTTGGACTTGTGACTGGTTGACCAAATCATAGCTACAGGGGAAGAAGAGGCCACAAACAGGGGTGATGGGGTGTGCCCCTCGTTATAGGGGCCAGGAGACATTCCCAAGCTGAGAGACAGAAAGTAGCATGCCGAGACAGAGTCCCAAGGGGATGGGTTGCCATCAAGGCCAGGCCTATACCCTAGAAGCTAAAGTCTTAATTGGTGGAACAAGGCAGGGTGCAGCCAGAGAGAAAAAAGGGGGCCTAGGCTTATAGCTGAAGCCCTGATAAGCCCTCAGAAACCTGTGAGAGCAACCCCTTAAAAAGGAAGCACTGTATCGGTGAGGGTGGATAAAACCCTTGGGTAGGGGGACTAGCCTGACCAGATGCTTAAGGCTACATGTTAGGCTGTTACTGTTCTGAGCGCTCTCCACTTCCTTAACAACAAACAATATCAAAGTTATGGCAGGTAAAAAACAGGAGGTACAGGGAGGTTGTATCTTATTTATAAATAACAACTGGATATCATAGGATAAGGTAGATGAACCTATTATATTACTTCAGGCCCTCGCTATGCCGGGGCTTACAGCAGCCCAGGTTAAAAAATACCATCTCTGGAACACCCGGGGCTGCAACATCTACAGAAAACTATTTAAGGTCACAGGGATAAAAGGACACTTCTAGATTTGTCCCACTGGGATGGAACAAAGGCTTGGTATTGCACCTGACCAAACATGTCTTTTTATATTATTGGAACAGCTCTGGTTTCAGGAGTCACTTGCATTAAGTTCCTATTTTGATTTCTTATAGTTTTCAAAGAATATATTTCCAACTGCAGTAGGGGCCAACCTTTTTAGAAGGTATACCACAAATCACTGTCCCCAAGTGCCACTCTGATCCCCCTCTCCTGTCCAATCTGCTGCTCTGCTTTCTGCTCCCTGCCTTGTGCTCCCTGACCAAACTCTTGCTCTCCTTTTTGGTCCGTGTTGTTTGCCTCTGTACTGCCTGTCCCTTCCGCAATCAGCCACATGGCACACACAAAGTGCCTATGCCGCTTGTGGCACCTGTGCCACTTGTGGTGTCCATGCTGCTTGTGGCCACCCCTGTACTATTAGCTAATTTTTATAATACTCATTTTCAGGCCAAATATGAAATATTGAGAAATGGAGTAGGGCTGATTCTCTCCATGCTGTGTATCTGAGAGATTTTTTGCTCACTGAAAAAAAATTATTTCACACATTAATTTACAAACTGCAGCCCCACTAATGAGAGGGTATCATGTTAAGTACGCAGAAACTGGCTGTGAAATGAAGCAGCTGCAAGTTAGTGTGGCAAATTTTGCTTCTCTGCTGGCGAGGTCCCTTGAAGCAGAACCAGTGTGGTTTCACAGTCAAAGAAGAAAGATTCTAGGGAAGCTGTGGAGAAACATCTGCAGGCCAAGCACAGCAGGAATCAGCATAGACATGAGCGATTGGAGTGAAGCCAGTAAATTAATGGTTATGTAAATCTTCTTATCTTCCCCAGGCAAAAACCTTGTCCCAAGAAAGGTGGTATACTTGAGATGAATGGGCTCATACAGCCCCATAAAGCACAACTCCACGTATCACAGTATGTATTACCCTGCATGGTCTGAAACAAAAGGCTTGTGGTTTATGAATGACACTCTTCTCTTTAAACTTTCCTGCCATTTTTGGTCATAACCAGTGCTGACATGTTTCTGGTACTTCTGAACTTCCTGTAGCCTGGCCATTTCTGTTCTTAAAATTCTAAAAATGCAGGTTTTCTGGCATTAAATATGATAGAAAGTTATAATGAAAATAAATGAAAAAAGGCCCACAGTTAGAATGTGCAGCAGATTTAAGGGTAGGATAAATGGAGAAACATAAAGCAACAACAAACAATTTCATACAAAATAACTATTTACACAGCTGATTCTGTCTACACCTGAAGAAGACCATGGGGGTTTACCCTTAATCCAGTGATTCTCAACCAGGGTGTCAGTAGCCGGGAGTGCCATGAGATCCTTTTAAAGGTGCTGCAGGGTACCATGCAATATTACCAGTTTGGGGCATGTAAACACCTTCATGTTATTCACAAGATAAGCCCAGAGATTGCAAATAGGAAGCCACAGTGTCAGAACATTCAAATCTGTTATGGCATCTCTGAGTTCATTGCAACAGAGCTACTCTATTTTTCAGTAGTTAAGAAAAAAACAAGTAAAAACTGCTATTGCTTCCCACAACTGGCCTTGTCCCACTACAACATGGTTGAAATAAGCACACAGCAGCTTCAGTGATTTAAAAACTTAGTGTACCTTTTATTCATACTATAAACCAGATGATCAGACTGGCCAACAACAGGGATAGTGCAGGATTAAACACAAACCTAAAGTGCAGATCTACTCTACTCTTTTTATACGTTAGAAATTCTTACATCAAGTATGTATCATCATATATTACTAGCTGCTTATTATAATTAGTCTTTATGTCTATTGTACCATGGGTGGATCTACAGTTTTGAAAGGAGGGAGTGGAAAAGGTGTGGTGTATTATTACATATACATCACATTTTTCTCCAGTTAAAGACAACCTACACGCTTTACCAATATGTCAAGGGTTTAGCACAATATGTCAAGGGTTATATTATTCAGTTTAGATCAAAGGAAAAGTAAGTATAACTTTTTGGAAAGTGTACTAATTTGCTAGATTATGTATTAAGGTTAAAACATACAACAAACTAGGCAAAAATAGTCCAAATAGTCAAAAGAGATTGTTTCAATGGTTCTATAGTCATTACAGTTAAATGTTCATCTTTTTTCAGATTCGTAAAACAAAATTTAGTATTTTCAAGCATTCTGACCGTACAGTATCTCTGATACTTTGCTATCAGTCATTTTTTTTTTACCTGAGTTAATATTACTACACCCAAATTAAGGTTTTTAGTTTGACCTAACAACAGCCTGCAGGGCTATGAACTAAAACAGGAATGGCTAACAGACAGCAAAAATGAAGAAGGCTAGATTGAATAGCAGAACATCAAGACCTTAAAAAGTTGTTAACACCTGTGGAGTGGAGAAAGATGGGCAAGAATCAGAGAGATGATAATAAGCCATGAAGTCAATTGATTCATTCAGCACTGTCTGAACAGAAATGCTGGTGCCCTTCCCAGACAGTTGGTTTTAAAGTTTGGGTGGAGCAGGAATCAAAGAGGGAGTACAACTGCACCATTGCACCCCTGTGCCCCTTGGATCTGCCCCTGCATTGTACAGTACCTAGTTTTGGTTCTATCATTCTACGTGCTTTCCTGTTTAAGTAGATCATACCCTACACAAGGTATTGTTTCAGGTTTCGTCATACCATACTACATGGTTTTATCTACAATAACAGTTTGTACTGACTGCATCTATCTCAGGATGCTTTTGAACAGATGTTCTGATCCATTCTAGTGCCTTTCACAGAACTTCAGACCTCCAAGCTTTTACCTGTTCCAGGCTGCTTTATGGTCTTCAAAATAAAGCTCTTGCATTTTCTGAGGGGTGCCCTCAGCCTACCAAGGGGCAGAGCTGGATCAATGCATAGGCAAACTAGGCACACGTGCAGGGCCCTAAGTGAAGAAGGGGCCCAGTTGTGCTTATTTTACGTATTATAATTATTGAGTCCAAAAAGTAATATAAAATTGTTTTCTTTAGCTGGGGGACTATGAGTTTGTTTGCTTAGGGCCCACTAAAGGGTTAATTCTTTCCTGCCAAGGGGTGCCTTGAGACTAAAAGGTTGAGAAGCAAATGCACTCTTTGGACAGTGCAGTGATATATGCAACTTCCCTAACAGTGAATATATGAAATCACCCTGATACCCTGATATAATGCACTTAGCTGACCCATTTTGGATAATAAATGTTTAAAAGCTGATTTCCTCATGAGCTTTACAGCACTGGAATATTTCAACAGTATATTTGCTACCCACTTTAGCTGGTTACATTTTGGTTACATTCTTTACTACTATTAACATGCAATTATACTACAGAAAATGACACACAGCATGAAAAAAACTCAAACACCTTAGGATAAAATAAAGGGCCTTTACGATAAATAAGAAAAATATGGTAAATTTTCATTTTATTTGGGGTTTAAACCATATAAAACGGATGCATCTTGCTATTTAAGTAATTGTTTTAATTTATAATAGGTTGAAGTATACAAAAAAAATGAATAAGTAAAATATATGTATACTATAGATTTTTCACTTGTTACAAAGGGTCTTGGGTCAGATTAAAGATTATGCTTTACTATTATCATTCTAAAGTGTTGAAGAGAAAAATTTAATTTCTTGAAAACAAGTCTCTAAAAATGACAATTGTTTTACCTAGAACAAATCTTTGAAACTGGAAAAGATACTCATTGTCCCAATCACCCTCAGGGGATTTTAGTTCCATTAGTGCTAATAAGTTTCCAAGAATAACTTCTGCTCATAAATTTATTTGATCTGGTTGTAAGATGCTTATCAGAAGGCATCAAACCCCTATGTGTATTGCTATTAAAGTAAACTAAACACAAACCATTAAAAATTAAGAGAACGTCAAATAATCAGCTACATAAAATAATAGAAGCATAGAGAAGGCTAGACAGCATCAAACACATTCCATGCTGACAAAAAACTGAGGTCCTGATTGGTCAGAGGAATGAGGGAAACTAAACTAAACTAGAGCTAATACAAATGTACAAGAAATATACAAATACATACAACTGTAGAGGGGGAGAAACCCCCACCTCATGAAGTAGGTCAACTGAAATGAATAAGACAGCCAACAATACTCTGAGACCTCCTAATAAAGGAGGTTCCATCAAAGAATCTGGCTTCTCCCACCTTAAATCACTGATTAAAAAGATGAAAATCAAACCCACCCCAGTGGACTAAAACTGGTAGGGTGATGAACAGGGCAACAGGGAATCATTTAAGTAGTTTGACTATAGATTTCAAGCTACATATACTTTCAAGTGCCTTTCTATACTTGTAAAGTATGAGAAATATGGAAGGCAAATATTATTTTTGAACTCCAATGTGAAAATCACAGTAGGCCAGGATACTATTTACACTGGTGCTGGAAGTTATCTGAAAGGAATATCAGATCTGCCAGTTCCTGATTTTACTAGCTCATAATCAAATCTCAGATTTTGGGTCTTGTGGTTTATTATGTTTAGGATATTCTTTCCTTCCTTCCCATGTGTAGTTGGCTTTGCTGTCATATATATTTTTATTTATATCTTCATCAAAGGAATATGTCAACTGCTATAGATAACATAAGCCCTCTCTCCCCCCAAAAGCATAACAATCTCAACAACCCAACATACAGGATATGTAAGTTTCATTATGAAACTACCAGCTGAAGATACTATCTGATCTAGATTGTCCCCGCTTCAACTCCTCAAATGGGGGTGACCATCCATGAGCGGAACTATCATCTATCCTCTATAGGGTGACAATCATAAAAGTCAAGGGACTGAAATGTTTGAAAGAAGCCAACTTTTTTCCAGTAAAGATAATGGATGTTAATTAGAGTTTTGCTTTAGCTGTCCAAACATTTTTTGTATCAATGTCCACCGACACTTTCTTTGTAAAAATAATAGGGCTACTTAATATTCAGCATAGCAAATGTCATTCTATGTACACATGTGCCTACATTATATCAGTGGTTTTCAACTTTTTTTCACTTGTGGACCTCTAAAAAAACTTTGAATGGAGGTGCAGACCCCTCTGAATTATAAATGTGGATAGTCACATACTCTTGATTGATCGTAATTATCTTTCACAGACCCCTTAGACATAGTCTGCAGACCACAGGTTGCAAACCACTGCATTACATATAACCTTACTTAAATTCGCTCTTTAAAGGACACACAGTATCATTTTAGACATCCTTTACTGCTAAAGGAAGTTAACAAAACAAAATTCTTGGACCTTTGTTAAACACTAAAATAGCGAATGCCTAAGCAATTGCTACTAAGTGTCACTGAAGTTGCCCAATATGTTCTCCCATCAGTGCTGCTGACATACAAAGCTATTTACTTCCTATTTTAAAGAAGCCCATTATCAACTGGCTAGCTGGAATTTTTGTTATTTGAATAAGACAACTAATTAGGGCTCAGTGCAAATGGCAGTGCTGCTTTCAGCTAGGACACAGAGCACTCTGAGGTGTTAATTTGTGGCTTGTGCATGTTTATTATTCATGAAGTACTACCTCATGAAATGGGGGCTGTATTTCTGGGACACCCTTGACTACTTTCTTATAATAGAGGCAAGTGTTCCAACAGTACTCAAGAGTATTTACTACGATGTATATTTTATCTAGAGAATCCACCTACTTACTAGTGGCAAAGGCCTGTTTGGACCCCAAAATTAGATGTTCCTCCACCTAATTCTTTGCCGGTGAGAAGGGGGAGAGAGTTCAATTTGCTGGGCATTCTTAGAGTATAATTATCACAGGGTAAGGCCTCTCACAAAACAGTTGTGGATGCTGCTTTCTTTTTAAACACGGCCAGAGGAGGGGAAGGAAATGGCAATGGTGCCGTTGCTTCTGCATTTTACTTTAAAAAGTCACTAGATAAAATACAGAAACAAGCTAGGAAGCCAAAACAACAGTTGAGATCTCCCATGCACTGACCACTAGACCACAGTCTTGCTATTTCTTTGGCTCACTCATATTTTTTCTCTGTTCCAGAGAACCCTGAATTCTTTGCTGCACTGTCACAGCTTCATCAGGAAGTGTGGGGAGTCACCCAATAAGATTAGCATGGTCTGCTGGTTAGGGCCCTCTTCTGCACGGCAAGAGATATAGGTTTGAAACCCCTCAGTCTGAGCAGGGTCTAGGACCCAGGTTTCTCACTTACTAGGAAAGTGTTCCAACCACCCAGCTATAAAATGTGGAGAAGATGGAGGCCATGTTCCATCTTCTCCTTCTACCATGTTTCAAAAGAAAATAATGACTCACTACCATTTTCTCTAGTTCTGGTTTGAGAGAGAAGTTTGATGCTCCTGCGTTACTTGGAAACAAAGGTTGTAGGAGTATTTACATAGTTATAGTCAGGGAAACATTTTTTCCTACGCTTGAACTTGAAACTTTGGGGTCAACTTTTATGCAGCTTCAATTTACGATTGGAGCAACAAGGTATATTTAAATGAAGGAAACACAGAGAAAGAAAAAAACCCTAAACACACAAACCAGTCAACTATTAACATATGCTTCCCTCCCTGGAGAGAAGATTAGAGAATAAACAACATGTGGCAGGTATGGAGTTATGCTGCTTAATTCTGTTCGGAAAGGCATTCTCACACCATGGTGACCAGGGAAATGAACACTTTGTAGTAACCTGGTTAAAAGTGAATAGAATGGGCCTTCCCTGGACTGCCCTGCCAACAGACTCTACTAGTCATTTTCCTGCTGCTATATACTAACATTGTCATATTTCTGATGGTGGAGCAGGCAGTATGCCTGTTTCTAGCAGCTGGAGTACTGGGAAATGTTCTTTTTGTGCTGCTGCCATCAAATAAAGGCTCTTTTTATTTTTATTTTTTCTGGATCCCATGCAGCACCAAGTACGTTATAAGTTACAAAGCCAGCCTGATTCCCAGGTAATTGCTTGACGTTCATGTGGAACTTGTGAGTTTATATGAACTGTGAAGTAAAACACAGGTTTGAGGAGTATTTACCCAGGTAAACAAATCCTACCAGTCTGGTTCACCAAAGACCAGTTCAACATGGAAACGTAAATTGGTTTCACATGGCCCGGTCAAACACTTAAGTGATAATCCTTGCAATTTCTGAGGAAAAGCCAAACATTTATGCATATTACTTGGCTGCCATTTTACACATAAAGTCAAATTAATATATATAATTTCAGGGCCCTTTGAACATTCTTTTTTTTAAATAAAACCAGCACAGATTCAGCATGATGTATGGAAAATTACTGTAGCTTAATTTACTCAGTTTGATAGTACCATGTATTATTGTTACAGAATCAATAGAAGTCTTAACATTAAATAAAAACCAGGGCAATATTTTCATGCTTTCTGCTGGAAATTTCAACTGTCAACATATGAAATTAACATAACTGTATCAGCATTGCATGTTCTCAATTACTGTTATTCCTTAGTTTGCATGCAGCTCCATTTCAAAGTTTTAGTGACTATAACCTAAGGACCAAACTGTCATCAGTGGCATTTTACACAGTCAACTCAAATTACAAACAGTCTACTATTGTGAAGAATGTGTGGTTAAGTGGTAGTAGCTGTACAAATGTGGCTTATCTGCTAAAACAGTGAATGCACAATATGGATGAGAGCAGAGGGTTATGGCCAAAATATTCATTATTGCTTGAACTACAGCATTCTATATCTGAGAAAGCTGAGGGAAATGAAAACTGTGAACAAAGTTGACTGACTGCAGAAGTTATCTATTGTGCCACCAACTCTACAACCATGAAAATTTCTTATCAAGGAAGATGCAAATAGAAGCATATATGATGGCTGTTTTACATTGTATTAACATATGTAAATATATATAGGAAAAGTAGCTGGCTGGCACACTTCCAAAGAGGCAGTGAGTGTTGCCAAGCATGAGTACTCCTGCCATAAGACAAAGCTAAAACATTTTACCCACAAAGCACCTAATCTCAAGTATTTAGAGAAGAAGACCTTTGCTCATAAATGAGGAAGAAGCTCAGAATATAAATTATGGAAGAATTTACTTATTTGGAAGGAGTTTCCAAGGAGGTAAAATGACAGTAACCATCCCATTCTTGCCATGTTCTTCATTTATTACATCCACCTGATATTTCTTATTTTACTTGCAATGGATGCAATATAAACACTACTATAATTTCAATAGTAAATAATAATGTGAACATCAGCATCAGGAAAAGGAAACAGTAATGCTTAGGGAAGCCTGGGAACAGCAGGTTATTCTTGTACACTAAGTATAATTGAAGGAGTAAAGAAATTGATGCAAAAGTAAGAGAAGTTGGCTATGTGGTTACAAGGTGAGGTCCTGATAAAGGTCTGCAAATAATCTGAGTGGAGTAAAATTATCTCTGTTCTTTGTTTTTAATATAATACCCAGGAATAATGCACTCGGATAGAGGAAAAGGAAAATTTAGGCTGAGTAATCTGAAAAACAAGATGCAAAATGCTGTAAAAAATCTGCTGAAGAACTGGCTGAACCTGTTTCTTGGCACAATTAAAACTAGACTAGACAAAATAACGAATGCACACACAAAGGAAAAGTCATTCCTAAGCAAATAATGAGCTTATATCTCTGTTCAACTTCTAACTTCTATAACTTTAGGATTATCTATTGAAGAGAAATGTGACCTGCATTGATTGAGTACAATGACTGCCTCCCACATTGTTCCTTCAGAGCAATTCCACACTGATTTTTTTAAAAGAAATGTAACACTCATTGCTGCTAAAAGGAATTGTGCATGCATAGAAAGAAACATGTAACTATTTTGTTGGCACTGGCTTCAAAAAGTAATTATATCTGTGAATAGCATAGTTTGACAATTATATGTAACCCACAGAATACTTCATATCATTGCAAATTGGGTCAGTTATCTTAGAGGCACTATAAACACACATTATTTTCACACTGAAAGCAGATGTATACATGTCTACTGCATTTATATACTTGGTAGATTTAAAATATGAACAATTTTCATTTCTTATCTTCAAAAAAATTTTAACATGACACCTCAAGTTTAGTAACTTTTCTGTGTCCACATTTAGAGTAGTCTTAATTCATTAGATTGCAGTGAAATGTTTATTTTTACCTGCTGGCTATTAAAGTGAAAATTTTATTTTCAGTGGAGCCTGGGGAAAGGAATTTTTATGACGCTATTATGCAAAAATCAAGGAAGAACACAGCAACTGTTTAACAATATATAGTTGAAGAGAGGAAGCCAAGCAGAACCCTGTTTAAAACCAAAAGTTGAGTTTATCGTGCAATGTGGAATTTGGAAAACTTTCCTACGTATTGCAAAAATTCCCAGAGAATCTTTAATGATCTGAAGCAATCAGGACTCTGATTTTTATTCCATATGCAACAGACAGCACCCCACTGTTGTCACTAAGACTGGTTCGGTATTCATTCAAAGTGACACACAGAGGATCACCAACATATTTCCTGTGCCACACTGGCTTTCTTTGGAGAATTGCCAGCAGTATACACTATAGCCAAAAAGCAGCATGCCTCTAAGCCTCACTCCATGCTCCACCAGCCATTTCAATTTTGTAGCACCCTTTTTCATTCTGGTTTTACTTCTCTTTTTAGCAGTAAAGCTAATTTCCTTACGGTGATAAATGAGTCTTTTGCATGACAAAATGTAGTTTCTCTGACCATGCCACGCTGTTTGATCACCCTGAGGATTAAATTGTTGTTTCTGACTCCAATGTCACTTAACTTCATTTATTAAGGTTTAATTACCCATGATTAGTCACTGCTGGAACTTGTACATCAAATTCTAAAACACGCCTTTGTTGGGTATTTTGTTGGGTTTCAATTGCTCTGCACACTGCCTTCTGCACTCCTGATAGTTACATTCTATATATCGATCTACTTTCTTAAAGCAAACTTCATTTTCATTGCAGTTTCATTGCTCTGTCCCCTAATATAAATCTCAAAAGCATCTGGTGCGGTCTACTTTGTCTACATATTTTATATTTTACAAAAATTTGGTTTAAATTACTTTTACTCTTATCCTTGAATTCCCTGGCTTTCCAGTGATCGCTTTTTTTGTTTAGATAACTACACTGTTTATGTAAGATATTTTTTTTTATCTTTAAGCCACTGAGATTGTATTCCTGAACAAAATGCCAGTTTAATTAAATTTTGGTCCAGGCCCAGATATAATGTGTGTGTTGACCTGCAGGTACTAAAGGACTTCTTGTACCAATACCTAGACTAAGGGCCCAATCCTCACTGAAGTAAGTGGGAGCTCTAAAATTCACCTTATGGGAAGTAGGTGATAGTGTAGGGTGATTTCATATCACTTAAATTTGGGCATTCTTAGCTTTACAGAAAACAGTGTTTTACCTCTATTTTATAATAAAAATATCATTAAATCAGCTTAAAAACCATGAGTTTTATTTTAAAAATAGTGTTCCTTTTATTTGCCTTCTGGTGTTGGAGATTTTAGGGCCCACATTTTCAAGGTTTTTCACAACAAAAATGAAGGCCAGAAACATTGTTTTTATTTTAAGTGACGGATAAGATTCTGGCAAAGCTAAGTGACTCTAAGATCTGAAGCTTTAAGAAAAAATACCAAGTGGCAGCTTACTTGGCAACAGTAATGCTATCCCTACTGCTAGTGGGGTGAATGGTTGGTCCAAGAAAAGAGATTGCCTTACCTTACAAATCTTGTCTCTACAAAAACACTGCAACAGTACGGGAAAAAAATCTAGAACTTCATTTATTTTGAGGTTCTTTTAGTCTGACAGCAATGGTTATAAACATGAAATGTATTTTGCTAATGCTGCTTTTAACTTCATTCTTAATTCTCTTGTGCTGATGGTGGGAGAAAGGAACAGAACTCTTCTCCATCCCTCTTTTTAATGCCAAAACTGGGCCAAGTGGATCACCCAGTTTCCTCCACAAGACCATTCTCAGCGGACACTCCAGCGTCCTTGTAATTGTTTGACACAACGTGCTTTCCACTTGAAAACCTAGCCATGGATCCTTTAATCAGACAGCTACTGATAAAATAGACTGTAGCCTAAGAAAGGTCATGGCTCTATGAACAAGTTAGTTTATAAGTAGACATGCTGCTGGACTGCTCTGACGCTCTGGAATTAAAGTGTGTTGGAGCAGACTCAATTAATGGAGTCTGCTGGAGCATGGTAATTACAGTGCTCCAGTGGCCTCCCACATCTTGTGTATTAGCGGTCCCACACTTAAAAATGGCAGCAGGGCCACCTGAACTAGAGCTCTAGCTCAAGTGCCTCCGCTGCCATTTTGAAGCACAGGGACACTAGTACACAAGATGCTGCAGCACTTTAATTAGAGCAGCTCTTGGAACTGCTCTAAAGCACACCTCCCGCCCCCCCGGATCACGTGTAGAAGTGCCCTAAGGTACCACACTCTCCTGCCTTCTACCTAACTTCTGACTAAGATGGTGAACTGCCTGTCTCAGTTCCTTTAAGTAAAGAATGTTATTGGAAAACAGCTTGGTATCTTTGAAGCACATGATATGATGATGTTTCTTTGATTACATTTTTCAGGAGAAAGGTGGGGACCCTAACATTGCCTTCTACATCTAAGTTAATTGCTTCTGCTATCTAAAGAGAAAAAATGTATTTAGTGGTTACCAAATCATACTTCGTCTTCTGCTCAGGGAACACTTTTGCTGCCGTGGATATAGATACTGCCTCTGGAAGAAAGATGACTTCTGTCAAAGCAAACATTTTAACTATGAAACAGATTGTATCATTTGTATGGAAGGATGTTCCCTTATAGGCAAAGTGATTTTTAATGCCTAGTACCCAGACTCGCATCTTACATCTAACTTAGAACCCAATGAAGATTTTGCTACAGCTGAGTTGGGGTGGGGTGGGGTGGGGTGGGGTGGGGGGTCTCTCTTGTGGACTGCACTGTGTTCAATATTGCTCACTGCTTTTGTCCTAAAAAGTGTTTTGTTAGTGTGATGTGCACTGATGTAACAAGTATACCAAACATGCCAGCAAGACAAAGATTTTGAAAGGCCTTAATTCTAGATGCAGTGAAAAGTTTGACTAAGTAGACTGAGAAGGGAATGGATTTACACATAAAGAAATTTTAATTGATACTAATCCATAGTTCTACAGTTGGCAGTAATAACGACAGCCAGCATGGCTTTGTCGTGGGTAGAGTCACGTCTGACTAACCTCATCTCTTTCTACGACTGGGTTACTCACTACCTGGATAAGAGAGATGAGGTTGACATCATTTACTTGGACTTTAAGAAGGCTTTTGACTTAGTGTCCCATGAGGCTCCCAAGGTAAAACTAGGAGACTATGGGCTCAACAGTTCAATGGTCAGATGGGTGGGAAACTGGCTGTGGGATTAAACCTAGGAAGGTGGCAAGGGGTATTCCCCAGGATTCGGTACTTGGACCTATACTTTTCAACATCTATATCAGTGATCTGGATGTGGGGGTGAAAAGCATACTGGCAAAGTTTGCCGATGACACTAAGCTTTAGGGACATACGGGCATGCCTCAGGGTAGGCTGATGATCCAGGCGGACGTAGACAGATTAGTTAAATGAGTGGACCAGAACCAGATGCTGTTCAACACTGAGAAGCATAAAGTGTTCCATCTGGGGAGGAAATATCTGTAAGTAACTTACAGGCTTGGTGGTGCTATGCTGGCTAGCACCACATCTGAAAGGGACCTGGGGGTCATAATGGTCAGTGTGATCCTACAGTTAGCAGAGCAAACAATATGCTGAATGCATCTCACGCAAAACTAAGGAAGTTATTCTCCCATTCTACTTGGCACTGGTGAGGTCACAGCTGGAATACTGTGTCCAGTTCTGGGTGCTACACTTCAAGAAGGATGTGGAGAAGCTTGAGAGAGTCCAGAGAAGAGCCACACATATGACTTAAGGCCTGAAGAGCAAGTCATACGAAGAAAATGCTGACAGATAGGGGACTGTTCAGCCTAGAAAAGAGAAGACTTCAGGGAGATTTAGTGGCAGCTTAAAAATATATCAGAGGAGAGCTTCAGGGGCCTGGCAAACAACTATTGACCAAAGTGCCCCAGAGGAAAACCAGGAGCAACAGTCATAAACTTCTAGAGGAAGGTTTCAGACAGGATATAAGTAAAAACTTCTTTATGGTTCATATGACCAGACTCTGGAATAGACTCCCAGTGGGGGTGGTGCAGGCACCTACCCTGGATAGACTGGATGCACACCTTGCTGGGGTTATTTGATGCCAGCAGTCTTTCCTGCCCAGAGCAAGGGGGCTGGACCCGATGATCTCACAAGGTCCCTTCCAGCCCTAAACATCTGTGAATGTCTACTGACTCCAATGTCATGCTAACAATGCTAACAAAGTCTGTATTCAGGAGCAGTTATGTAATGAAGTCCTGGAGCCAACAGCCACCTCTAAATACTTAGGGAATTATTGAACTGATTTACAGAATGCACGAGCAAGGATTTTTGTGGTATCTTTTGCCCATTTTTTTGTCTTGAATGGAGTGTCTCTTGAGGAAAATTAGTAAATCTCATGTTTCAATCTTGCTCCTAAAGTTATACAAAATTACTACTGATTTGAAAGGAAACCGCATCAGTTTAAATAAGACCTAATCCACAGTCCAGCAAGATCACCAGGAAATTTTCCACTGAAACTTTCCATTAATCACCAAGAAACTTCCTTCATATGCATATGTCCATCCAGCAAATATATACTGTAATTACTCAAATATAAGGTGACCCTGATTAGAAGATGACCCCCTAAGAATTAGATTCTATATATAGAAATCTTAAAAAATTGATACAATTTTCCAGATATAGAATCTATTATTGGAGGTTTGTCATGAATTTGTCCCTCTCCTACTGCTACAGCAGGGAAAATAAATCTGGGGGGGTCAAGTAGCCCTTCTTTTCCCTACAGGCCCTTCTTCCCCACCCCCTACTCCAATGTCAGATGCTGCTCTCTCTGAGCACATGGAAGTAAGAAAGCGAGAAGCAAATTTAAAATAACCGACCTTAAAATAAACATAGCTGTAGTAATTTGTATGTAGTACCCATAGACTTAGTTCATCCAGAATTCATACATTTAACCTTTTTTCTGAAAATGCTGCAAATTTTAGTACAGCTACTCCATAAACACACTTTAAAGTCGCACTTTGGCACCTACTTATGTATAGAACAAATGATGCATGATATTAGTCCAAAGCCAAAAGACTCATCATTTACCATGTGGTTCACTGAGCTGGGCACCAGCAAAGTGAGCAGCATGTCAAGCCATGGTGACCCCACAGCTCAGTAGTGCTCAGTATGTGTGTGTATTTGAGATATGCCCCCTCAAAAAGGCAACCTGGTCTGGCTTCACCTCATGGAGGGTGGGGCCACACTAATCATATGCACCAGGCTGACAGAGGGTATGATAAAGGGATTCTGGGTGAACTGTTTAGGGCCCCATTTGGTGATGTCTGCTGGACACTTAGGGCTGGTGAAAAAACAGGAATCATTAGAAATGGGAAAGAGAGGCACAGCTCAGATGTGGGAGTGAAGAAGTCAGAATGCATTTAAAGTAGTGGCTCACCATGACTTTTGAAAAGAGGTGTTGCTGAGGAGGACTGCACTCAGTGGGCACTGCTATGTATCTTATTCACTAACCTATTCTTCCCTTCAGAAGTGGAACAGATCCTAGCCAGCCCCGGCTACACGGGGAATAAAGGAGCTCTCCAGTCCTGGTATTTCTCAGCTCCCAGCTCCTGTTGGGAACCAGTAGCTGAGTAACCAGTAGCTGAGCAGCGCTGTAATGGGAGGGGTGGGGGGACTGAGAGCTACCCTGTCTTGGCGCTGCTCAGTTCCCAGCTCCTGGAGGGAGCCAGGAGCCAAGCAGCACCAGGACCAAGGGAGTTCCCCGTGTCCTGTGGCCCCCTGGTCTTGGTGCTGACCCTGGTCAGCATCTACACACGTGTTATTACACAGTATCTATTGCACAGTTAGTTTACTACCTGTATTAACAGGTAGTAGTTAACTGCACAGTAGACTAATTTACTGAGCAGTAAATGTATACACATGTAGACGGTGATGCTATACCATGCATCAGACTAATCTATACAGTAAAACCTCTTGTGTAGACATATCCAGTGTAACACAATTCCAGAGGTACTTTATCCATCTTTTAGATTGTCTTTTAGAGACAATCAAGGCTGTAATCCAGAGGCTGTTGTGACAAACCAGGTGAGGGCAAATCAGTAAAGATAAAATAAGAACTTTTACATAAATCTTGAATTAAAATTGATTCAAATTTTTTTTCAGATTAACTATTTTTAAATAGTGTAATCCTGGATTTTCTCTTTATCCAGGAGAGACAGTATGCCTATAATTCTGTTGTGAGTCAGGAATATTCAATTTCCAAGATGACAAACCTTGGAATATTTTTTACCTGACTTCCCAAACTGAAGAAATCAAAACCATAGCCCTGATCCTGGGTACCCCTTCCCCCTACATGGTAGCGTGCATCCTTTATACCAACTGTCTACAGTGAAAGTTGCAGGTCACAGTATCCTTCTGAAGAGCCTCAGCATTTTCCAGGCTCTGTTCTCAACCTGGATAACTATGCATGCCATCCCTGTCTTGCTCATCACAATTTATAGATTTCAGCATGGACTCCAGGAGACTGGAACTAAGATGCCATCAACTCAAGAAACTGGATATTAAAAAGAGATCATACTAGAAGCAAAACAAAAGGGAGCCAAACACAAATCCTGTGTCAAAAATAAGAGACTTTTATCCTGAAACAAAATTGAAAGGACACTGTAGTGGCTGACAAGCATTTATGCAGCTGGAAATACAGGAACTGAGCAGAACTGGCGGTGCATTTTTCAATTTCCGTATAATATTATAGAGCCTTAAATGGTCTGTTTAATTTCTGGTTAAATAAAGGGATTTGACAACAATTTTTAGACAAGCAGTAGTCATGTAAGACTTTTCAAAGATGTCTAAAGGTTGTGGACTCCTTTGGGCAATTTTGAACATCTCAGCCTTATATTCTGGTCTAAAAGCTTTAAATGTTAATGGTGTTCCCAACCGCTAAGCAAGTATTATCAGTACACCACAATCACATGCCCTTAAGTGACTGAGACAAACATGCAGATTTATAATGACACATTTCAGTCATTTCACTGAAACAGGTTGTAAAAAATATTTCCCAAAGTCTTGAGTTTCACCAGAGGAATACACAACTGGCTTGGGTCTCTTGGAGAGCTTCAATATATAGCACTCATTTACAGTGGGACTTACATTCTCAGAGTATTCATATTGTAATAAGATAAAAATCAACAGGAATGAAAGCAGTAGAACTGGGGCATTTCTTCATTCAGATATAGGCCACTGCATACAGAATCTGTAGTCACAAGCATAATCTGAAAAATCTTAAAACACAAAACTAAAATGGGAATTACAGAAACAAATTAATCTTTTTTCTCAGCTTTTGGGATTGAGAGGATTGCAGCACACTGATATATTTCCGCTGAGTTACTTTAGTCTTAGAAATACTAGATGTTATCACTAGGAAATGGGTGAGGTTAGCTCCCACAGGTACAGAGACAGTTCAATTTATATATCTCTGCAGACAATTATACAAGCTGAAGACTTCATTCCCAGAGAAAAGGAAAGAAAAAGTCAAATATACTTTTTATTTTAATGGAAGGTGTGACATTGGCCTATAGTACCTAAATTGCCAATATCAAAGCTTGATTTCTTAAGCAAAGGTGGCACTAAAGAAGAGGACAAGATTTTTCCTTCAACAGTGGGCCTGTTCTTGACTTGGCTTTGTTAGCTATCCAGGACACCTAACTGAAAGGCAGGTTGTGAGATGAAACATTACTAATGTGCATTAGCATAAGATCATCAGTATCCTAAACTAACAGAGTGAACACACTTAGTACTTGTCCCCTCCAAGTACCATCCGTCATCCAAAGAAGAAATAGTTCAGCTACTATCTGACAGAATGTTTTACCTTGCCATCCAAAGCAGTCTCATAAACAGAGGGACTCATAACATCACTGATTGACAGCCTGGATTAAACATATTATCCACCGCTCAAATCAAATTTACAGATCTAAGTTTTGAAGATGCTATGAAAGAGGCAAATAACCCCTATCCCTTTCCCCCACACATAAGAAAACCTATTTGCAGCAGCAAGACCAGTGAAAACACTCCTGGCAAGGCCCATTAATCATCCTGGGCAGAAAGAGGATGCACCTGGTTTCACAGTATTCTGGGCCAATGGGCAATATTTCCCTAGCTTTTGCACTGATGCTGCAGTAAGCAGCAGCCAGGCTGAGAAAATAGTTCATTTTCAAAAAATGTTCTCTTACACTGTGCTGCCTTTTGAGCAATACCAGATACTGTATTGCAAAATGATCTGAAAATGACTATTTAGTGCCAAATACACTAGCTATGGAACAATAGCTAGTACTGGCATGCCTTTGGGGTGCATTCTGTCCTACCTACTGGATATGGACCAGAGTATTATGGCTAGTCTGCACCTGTTACATGACCATATCCCTATGATTCTTTGTCACCTTTCCAGAGCTGAATTGTGAAATTCTCCAACATCTATCTGCTCTTTTTCACTCATCCTTTAATCAATACTCTTATTGAGTATGTTATGGATACATAACATCCATTTGCACCATGTATGGACTAGTCATTTGTTCTTTTTCTCTTCTGGGGTGAGGATGGTTTTGGGTTTTCTTGCTACCAGGCCATCGTGAGATGCTGATTCCACAGTTGCAGCTTGCCAGAAAAAGCTGTAACTGAAACTTGTTTCTAACGTAATGATGACCTATCCCTTTTTACCTTTGCTTGGACATAGGTTCCTTTTACTGCACATAGAAGAATCTAGTGCATAGTAAGGGGAAACTCGTGCTCTTCATTTAGATGCATACTGGGATGATTAAAACCCTTACTACTCGTTCTGTCCATCCCCACTTGAGAAATCCAGTGTTCTAAGGCTGCCTCAGATCAGGGACTAGATCATTTAAAAGGTATGTCACAGTTTGGATGAAGTGACATATATCCCAGAAGTTACATTCTCTTGGTCTAATAGGTAGTTAACTCAATTATCTGATTTGCAAATATAACCCCTCACTTAAACATGCTATTATTTGCTTTACAGACCTCCTTGCAAAATGTACCCCATTAGATTCATGTATGTCTAGTTTGACATGCAGTTAAATATTTTCCAAATTTGTAAACTAAACAAATGCTGTAATAGTGTTCATATTAACTCTAAAATGTGTCATAGTTCAACTAATAGGCCTTAGAGGTGGGAAATTAAATTCAAAATTCACACCATCTTGTAAAAATAATTCTTTGAACTAAGAGTATTAAACTGGCTCAACTCAAAATGACAACAACACCAAACCAAATTTTCAAAAGTGGGAGTACTTAGTGCATCCTTAAGTTTATGTCTAATGGTAGGGTTGGAGTGGTATTGTAAGAATTATGCCAGAAGCAAGATCTTCTCTCTCAGACTTGAGGAAGGGCACTCTGTGCCTAAAAGCTTATCCAACATCTCTCCCAACTATACAATTGGTCCAACAAAACACATTACTTAACTGGTGAGTGGAAATCACACTACTATATTTTATCTTCCAAACATAACTCCCACAACAGATTTTCAGTTTAAATTTGGCGTGACTACATACTCGTACAATATTGAAAAAATATCCATTTTAGGCTTTTATTTGCAATTCACCAGTTTAAATTAAGAGCAACACTATCAAAGTCAACTCTAGAGTCATCCTCTTTCTCTGACATACTTTTAAATTCAGAGTAATTCCATTAAGTCAATAAAGCCACTTGATATTTGAAATGATACAACTAAAAGCGAAATTTGACTCCTAGTAATCAACAGTATAGCTATTACACTAAATACCTTAAAGTCTGATTCTTCTCTCACTTTCACCAGCTTAAACTGAAAGCAACCGCACTGCCTTCTACATAGCTAACTGTGGGAAGACTAGAGATATTTCATCTCACTTATTTGATCAACTTAACAGTTAAACAAGGAGTGTTAAAAAGTATAGTCATCTAGGCAGTGGTTCTCTGCTTTTTTAGACTCAAGGTACCCCTCCCTCATTAGACTCAAGGCACCCCCCAGAAAATGCCAGCTCTTACCTTTTGGATTACAGAAAAATAACGGAACCATTCTTCCATTTCAAAGAACTCAGAAAGACCATAATTTCATAGTAGCTAGGGTCAGGAGGGACCTGAACAGATCATCTAGCCTGACCCCCTGCCACAGGCAGGAATGAATGCTGGGCTCACAAGACCCCAGACAGGTGATCATCCAACCTCCTCTTGAATTTGTCCAAGGAAGGTGAGAGGACCACTTCCCTGGGAAGTTGGTTCCAGATTTTGGCCACCTTAACTGTAAAAATATTGCCTTCTGATCTCTAACCACAACACATCAGAATGTTTTTGAGACTATGGTTTCCTATTTAAAATCTCTGGATTTGTCTTGTAAATCATGTATAGGTGCCTGTACACCTAACAGTGCTTAATAATGAGCGGCACTGCACAGGAGCCTTAAAAGGATCTCATGGCACACAAGGGTGCCACAGCACCTGGTTGAGAATCACATGCAGTAATACTGCCTCCTTAATACTTTTCTTACAGATCTGGCTATCATCTAACTCACTACATCTTACTACCTTGATGACCTCTTAAGTTCTTATTTCCATCCTCATGTTCTATGCTACTGTTATATAAAAATCTGTGGTTTCTTCCGCTATAACCAGAAGAGCATTTGACAGACAGTAGCTGGAAAAAACAAAGTAATCTTAATAAAATGTCTCCATCTAAACAGCACCGGCTTTCTAATTTGAGTCTGCAGGAGTAAAGAAACTGAAGCTGAAACGTCAATTTTATATTCAATTAACTTTATAGATACACTTCATGGCACTCAAGTAAATTATTGCTACTGTTATTTTTAGTGCTCACAAAGATGTTTCCTATCATTCTGCTGAGAGAAGAGGTGAAATGGATTTGTATGTGGACCCATAGGAAGGCAGTTTTCCTTGAGAACTTTCCTGGAAGCCCTACATCTATCCAATGCCTTCTTATCCCCAACTAGAGCTGACTGTACCCTTGAAAAGCAGATACTCCCCACAAAGAGAATTAGACTTGTTATCTGTGCAATCACAAACTCAAGAATCCCATTCTTAAACCCCTTAGTATATAGCCCTCACAGCTTTGCACACAGAGTACAAGAGCTGTGGACTGCTCACATGGTTTCCCTGCATCTTGCCCTTGTTATTCTGCACGCAGGACATTCAGTCTACGTTACCTTGTGCTGGGGAGATCTAATCCCAGTGTACATGGGCATGATGAAGCGCTATTTAAATTAAAAAAAAAAGGAAGTTTCAACAAATTAATGCATTCTAATTGGCACTGGCCATAAATGAAGTGATAACAAAACTATGCTAGAGCAAAGTTGTTCTTTGAAATAGTTACACCACTCCACGAGTATTCCACTATATGCCAAATACGACCATTTGCCCATTGTACAAGACACGATAACTACTGTAGACTGAGCACATCTTTAGAGTCCAAAAGTATCTGCATTATATTTAAGAGTCTAAAATTTACCCTTCCTCCACAAACATATGTGCATTTAACAACTAAGTTCGCAGTTCAATATGAGTATCTGTACAGGAAGTTATGACTTATTTTTAACTTTGGACCATGAACATTGAAGAGACCTTGCAGACTTTATATTGTACATTTATTAACAATGTGTTTCAAACGGGAACCTCACTTGCTTTGTGCAATATACACACACACACACACACACACACACACACACTTTCAACTTAATTTGCAGAATACATGTTCAATTGTATAATTTATATGAACATGCAATATGTATGTAATTGTATTAATATAGGACATAATGCAAATATGAATAATAATTATACATGATTACATTATAGTTGTTTTTTACAACAACATTTGGATAGATCTATTCAGGCCACCAATGCCTAATGATTTTTTTTGGTCACTGCCAAAGAGACTAGATTTAGTTTCTACCAGGGGTAAAACTTCAGTTTTAAAAATTGGATGGTCCAAGAGAAGCCATGATGTGTATATTTTTCTTTTCATAGTTTTTTTGGTTAATTTTGTAGTGTCACATGTAAAGCAAATTAACCTTGCTGTTGGGGCTTAAAATACAGATGGAAAACACAGAAGTGAACTATCATTTTTCAATGACAATATACTTTTGAAAGTCTGAAAGTATAATGCTAATAAAAGTAGTGTAACTATCTAGTGTGTGCCTTTGGTGTTCTACTGTGCATGCAGGGCATAAGGAAAAAGGGACCAATTCTGCAAGGTAATAAGTAATCTTTACTCTTAGCAGTAGTCACTGAGACTTCTCAAATTCAACTTGAATACTGGAAGACAAGTGGGTATTCTGTATAAATTCAGGCTGAGAAACTGAAAAGGAGGTTCTCAATAGTTTAGAAGAATGCATAGCTGCAGGCAAATTTTTGTTGTAAAATTTGTTTCCCTTTAATAAAATCATATTTTTTCAAGAGCCAGATTTGGATGTGTGAGAACTCCCACACGAATTGTCCCACTGATTTAAAAAGGGCTACTAACATAAATAGGGGATTGTAGAATCTGGCCTAAATTGAATAAAGACCCAGTCAATCTTGACCTGATAAGAAAGGCATTTAAGAGTCAAACTTGAGAACTGTGGCTGCTTTGGCCCCAAAGCTGCACAGCACTTTAGTGCATAAAGGGTTTCAGTAAAATCCTTCACCATAAAGAGCTGTTCTTTGCCTTGTTTCATTAGAGGAGAGAAAAGAAATGGGTCTAAATTTCCATTACTGTTTATTTATATACAAAGGGCCAAAGCTGTCAATTATTGTGGCTTGAATAAGTGAAAGGGAAGGGAGAATTTGAGCTAGACAGTCCACCTGTCCTTTGCAAACCAAATCCCAATGAAATCAATGTTAGTCTTTCCAATGTCTTCAGATTTTGAATCAGGACTTTAAAGCAAATGAAGACAAATGAAATAAAAGTATAACATTTTAGAACATAAATGAAATCCGGTATGTTCCTCCCTGCTGATTGCTCCATACCTCTGCAAAGGTCCTAGTCTCAGTACAGGATATTGTGCGAGTGTTAGGAAAGAAAAGGAAATGTAATCTCCCCTTTAAAAATGAAGAGCATGATCCCTCTGACTTCAACGACAGTTTGGCCACAGACTTTGAAAGCTTGGACCACTTATATAGCAAATCGAAAGAAAGATGGGATTAAAAACTGTCCATGTAACTCTCGTGTTATTCAATGTACATGTTTAAACTTCTTTCAAGTGAAACTTTACATACCAGTCTTAAAAAAAAAAGTTATTTTGGGACCAGAGTAACTTTTTAAAAACACCTGCTAGCTGTTCCCCAAAATAACTTTCAGTTGTTTTTTCAAGACATTAGATCAAATTTTTAATTCAGCTACATCAACAGAACCACAACGGCAAGAAAATAGATAGGTAACAGAGAATAACTATTTACCTCTTTGATTTCATGGACATTACTACTATTTTAGGAGAAACAAAGCCTGAAAGGTTTATGAAGTACAATTTGGGATTTTAGAAGTTCTTCCAACTCAGTTCAAAACTGTGGTAGATATTTATTTTAATTAGTTCAGCAATTTTGATAAACCTAAACTGGTTTTAAATCTTTTATTCCAAGTTGTTTTAAATATTCATAAGGCTTCTCTCCAAGCCACTCCCCCCAAAGAAAACCGTCAAAATATAAATATACTGATGTCTCAAACTTCCTTATTTCTGTCTTTATCGGTCTCAAGCTCAGCAAAGGGCTGAGAAGGAGAAGTTGTTACAGTTCCTGTAAAAGTGCTAAAAGTGCTTTTGGGCTGCAACAGTTTCTGGCCCTTTATCTCAGAGTTTGAGCTGACTGTGGGGTCTGCTCTAATGGCCACACCACAAAATCAGGCCCCGAAGGTCCAGAACATATAAGTGTTCTGTGTATAGCTTGTGGGAGAATGCCCAAAATAAAGATTACTAACCCCAATTACAAATGATCATGTAAATGGCTCCTTGAATGAGGGGAAAAATATAATCTTACAAGTGGTAGTTTTTTTCTTTAAAAAAAAATCTACCTATAGCTAGCCTAATTAATGAATATGACATTGGGCTTGATCTTATTCCCAGTGGAGTCAGTACAAGCTGTGCTTAGGAAGCGCTGCTAGGCTGGGCCCAAAAGATGATGTCACCATGCTCAAGTGTCCTGAAATAACATTGCAGGGGTTCGGGTTGTAGCCGACATAGGCAGACAAGGTTCCTTGGGTGAATTTGATATATTTTATTAGACCAACCCAAATGGTTGGAGAATAGTTATTAAGCAAGCTTTCGGATTCAAAAACCCTTCGTCTGGCTAAGGAAGCTGCAGCAGTTGGTGTGTGCTCTTCCTGGTGTCACTCCTTGTTTGATGCCAGCATAAGGCTCTCTATCAAAAGTGTTACCAAAATTTGTTTATATATATATATAGTGATTTAGGTCTCTTGTATCTAATGTGTTTCGTCACCTCTAACACTATTCTACAGTCTTTCTTGGAAAAAAATTAAGGAAGTTTGCTAAAAAAAAGAAAGAAAAAGAAACAAAATGTAACTAATGACCTTCTGTCAGGCTTCAAGGGAGCTAACCGGCACATTGCAATCACCCCTCACCCCTGCAAGCTCTGAACTTTGTTTTGTTTGCAGAGAGGACAGATGCACTCATTTGCTTCCATGCTCATTTCATTGCCCAGAGTTTCAAAACAGCTTTTTTAAGTGTTTTGTTTTCAAACCCATGGGTGCATTTTCTGTTTTTGCGTGTGCCTTCCTAACCTGCATCTCCTTCTCCATGGACTTCATCTCATGTGGTTTTGGCCTGTTCGCTTGTCCCAATGTCACTACTGCGTTCGCTGAATCACCGTACAGTTTTGATTTGGTTGAAGGATCCCTGTAGATTCTCTCCCTATTATTTTCCCAACATTTTTTCCCCCCAAATGATACCTGAAAAATAATGGGGTGCAAGGCTTGTCGAGAGGGTAGGAAGCTTGAAGCTGGGCAGAAGGCAGACTTGGAGGGTAGGTGACTCGGAGGTGTAGCTGACTTGGAGGTGCATCCGTGGGGGAGGGTCAGAATTGGCGGCATCATGGAGGGACTTTGGCAAGTTTGGTGGGCGACAGGCACTGAAATGGTGCCTCCAAAGGGCGCTGAACCCTCTGAGAGGCTTGGGGGAGGGAGAAAGAGAGAGCGGCTGCAATGTTGCCATTAGGGGTCCCTGGTGTGTGGCCAGAGCATGAAAAAAATTTTTTTTTTGCAGCTCTCTAGTTGGTCTAATAAGACATATCACCTCTTTCTCAAGAGTTTTGGATGCCTTTCCCTCTAGACAAGCGACGCACACCTCAGGACATGGGGAGGGCTGGGCAGGGTCCCCTCAAGGAGCCCTGGGCGGGGCGGGGAGCGGCATGAATGAACCGGCCCGGCTGCCTGG
>NW_005842497.1:758759-767360 GCF_000455745.1 Alligator sinensis | reverse complement strand
GCACCCAGGGGTGCTGCCTGCGTCCTGGGCGCGCCGGGAGAAGCGTGCCAGGGACTCGCGCACGGACCTGTGCGCACACAGACGAACACTTGCATACACACAGGCACACACATATGCACAATAACATACGCACATACACACAAACACATGCACATACATACACACAAACACGCACATTCGACACACACATACTTACACACATGCGTACACATACATACACACATCTACACACAACCACACACACATGCACACACACACATACATATACGCATCTACACACACAACCACACACATACATACACACATGCGTACACAGAAACACATACATACACACATCTACATACACAAACACACATGCATACACAAACACATACAGACACATATACACACGCATGCACATACATACACACATGCATATACATACATACACACACTCACACACCGCACATATACACACAGACATACAGGCAGTCCTCGACTTGCAATGTTTCGAGTTACCACGTTTTGCACTGACAACATTTATAAATTGACACCCTGTTTCAATTTTCTGATGTCAGTTTTGACTTTACAATGCTTGATCCAACGCGATGCCACACCAGTGAACCAGTTTGCTGCGTCATCCATCTCCCTGGAGAACATCTGTCCAAACTTCCTTGGACACTTTCTTTAGGAAAGCAGACAAGACTCCAGAAAAACCTGCAGCCAAGACTCCTGAGAAGACTCCAGCCAAGAACCCTTCAAAAAGGCCAGCAAAGTCTCCTCAAAGAAGTCCTTCCAAATCAATCTGATTGCTATTTACAATATAAATACATTAATGTAGCTATATTACTCATCTATAATTGATCGAGTACAAAATTTTGGGGTATTTTTAGTGAAAACAGGGTATCGGGCCTTGGCTGAGGAACGAATCCCTGTTTATAATGTTGTTTCCTTTGGGAAAAACGGTTCCGAGTTACAACATTTCGACTTAGGATGCAGTTTTCAGGAACCAATTATGTCGTAAGTCTGAGGACTGCCTGTACACATACATACACACATACACACACAAACATAAATACCCACAGACATGTACACACACATAAATGCACACACAGACATACATACACGCACAGACATATACACATAAGCATACACACAGAGTCATACATCCACACAAACACACATACAAGTGTAAATGCGCACACAAAATACAGACGAGGTTCTTTGGGTAAATCCAATATCTTTTATTAGACCAACTAAAATGGTTGGAAAAAAATCTTCTTTGCAAGCTTTCATGTACAAACACCCTTCCATCAGGCTGAGGAAACTACCCTTAGACCAACACGGCTACAACCCATACCTCTGAAGCACACAAAATACACACACAGACACACACATACATAAACATACACACACACATATGCAAACATAAACACACACAGACATGTACACATACGCAGAAAAACACACACAGACACATACACAAACACATAAACATACACACACAGACACACACGCAGAGCAGATGGATCCAGGATTTAGAAAAGGGTGGGTGGTGCAGATGATGTGGCACGTCATCCCAAAGAGCACAACACACATTTTTCTCTGGCTAAAGAGAAATGCAAAGCTTTACCGACATGCTAGGCTAGTGCTTAGTTATTCAGTTTAAGATCAAAGCAAAAATTAAAATAAAGATAAGTATTGGAACGTGCACTGAATTGCTAGATTATATTTAAAGTTGAATAAATACAGAAAGCATACAAGGCAAAACATAGTCAAAATAGAGTGGCATTAGTCCTGCAGCCATTACACTTAAGTGTACATCTCTCACTTAGATTCATAAAACAAATGCTAGCTTTCTTGAAAGTCTTGACTGTGCCGTCAATACTTCAGCCAGGCGTGTCTACCCTGAAGTTAATATTGCCACCTGAGTTAAATTTTTTGGGCAGAGTTAACAACAGTCTGCAGGACTATGAAACAGAAGAGAGACATTCCCAGGGATGGCTAACAGACATGCAAACTGCAGAAGGATAGATTGAATGGTGGAACATCAAGACCACTAAAAAGCATAGAGGAGTAAGAACCAGGGAGATGATAAGGAGCCATGAAATCAACTGATTCACTTAGCACTGTTTGAAAAAAAACGTTTCCACAACAGAGGGTCTAACACTCAATATGAGAAGTGCTCTTACACAACAAAAAGTTCCGTTTTAGGGTCATAGGAAAGTAGGACTGGAAAGGAGCTCATGGGGTCATCTAGTCCAGCCCTCTGCTCAAGGCAGGATCACCCCTGACTAAACCATTCCAGCCACGTGTCTATCTAACCCCTGCTTCTGAAAGTTTCCAAGTATGGAGAATCCACAACTTCACTTAGGTTGCCTATTCCAAAGCCTGACCACTCATAGAAAGCTCCTCCTAATATCCAGTTTAAACTTGCCCTGATGCAGCTTGAGGCCGTTGCTCCTAGTGCTGTCCCCTACAGCCACAGAGAAAAGCCTACCTCTATCCTCTCTATAGTCACCCTTCCAGTATTTGAAGATTCTTATCAACTTCCCCCTCAAGTGCTCTTTTTCTGAGCTAAATAACCCTAGTACTTTCACCCTTTTCTCATAAATTTGGCGTCCCAGGCTCCTAATAATTTTTGTTGCCCGCGCTGGACTCTTTCCAAACTGTTCACATCTTTCTTGAAGGTGCAGCCCCAAGCTGGACACTGTACTCCACATGAGGCCTCACCAGTGCTGAATACAGTGGAACAATCACTTCCCTTGATTTGTAAGCAACACTCCTGTCAATACAACCCAGGATGCAAATTGCCATTTTTTAATATGAGCACACTTAGCTCATATTCAGATTATGGTCCACCATAACCTCCAGGTCCTTCTTTGCAGTACTGTAACCAAGCCAGTCATTCCTCAGCCTGTAGTTGTGCATGTGGTTATTTTGGAGCCATGTAGTGACTCAGGATGTGATGGCTAATACATTTCAACATGATATATTGTGAAAATATATATATTCATGCAGCCTTATTGTCTGTGTCATAGAAACATTAAGAAACTCCAGTCAGGGACTTGATTGTGCTAGGCACTGCAAACACAGAATACAGAGCTGGCTGTTGTCCCAAAGACTATACAATTGCTATCACCATTTTACATATGGGGATCTGAGATACAGATTAAATTACCCACATGAATTGGAAGCTCCTAGGGAATTTGAAAGGTTTTTAGCCCAGCCTTTAATCTTTTCTCACCTACTGAAGTTGCACCAAGATACTCACTGACTGAAAACTCTTGCCTTTCAGCAGATGGAACAAGATCTTATTTTCTATGGGACACTAATTATTTCCTTTTTTTAAAATCACAAATTGGGAGAATAATCTCACAAATAGAGCCCTAAAAGTTCTAAATGTCACTATTTCCTAACTATACTGAAAAGGATCTTTATTTAAGCAGGTTCTCTTTCAGATCTCAGTCCAGTCCTTTTCACTGATGTTGCGATCTTCTGACAATTTCTATATTGTAGGTCTATTTCAATTGGCGTTGCCTACACTGTGGGAAAAAAAAGCTAAGAAATCAATTTTGGGTGACTTGTTCCCTCTTTCACCTCCCCCTGTGAATACAGCATGTGATCAGAATGCCCTCTGAAAACCATTACCAAGACCTAGCTCTGTATTGAATGTTTATATTTTTAACAGATGTCTCGCTGAAATCAATGAAAAATCAGTACTGTATCATGGACTATGCATGAGCAATGTACGAGAAATCAAGTAAAGGAATCATCAAGTTCATGTTAGTATTTACAGGTCTGATTTTAAAATATTTATGATTAGTCTTTCACATAAAATTAAATGCAAGTGTGATGTGTTCCTCAAACTCAAATATGCTAAGTTTTTTGGGTAGCAGGGGCAGGAAGGAAGTCTTCAAATTTGCTAACTAGCAGTCTTCCTACTATGTATAATTGTACTCTATGAAATGGGGGCAAGTCTTAGCACATTCAAATCTTTTTGAAGATTTTTATGGGGAGAATGTAGCTAGCAAAATCAGAAGCAGTATGAGTCATGCTCCTGGAAGGATTTGGTAGCTTTTTAAATTCTGCAACCTTTAAGGTAATCAAATGTGAAGATGCAAAGAGGAAGCCAGTATTTTGCCAACAGCCTACGACTGAACATGCCAGATAAAATAACACTAATCACCCTTGTGTTTCTTATTACATTTTATCTGCACTTGAGGAAGTTTCAAAATCACTGGTTCTTGCAATCTGATCCAATAAGGCCCTAGCACTCAGCACTCCAGCTACAGCACTATGCCATGCATCTGTATTACAGCCTTCCTGGAAAGGTTCCTGGTTTGAAGGCACTTCACAGTATTCTTGCTAAGTGTTCACTCCATCTTTAACCATAAAGATCATGTGAGCATATTTTGCTTCATTCTCTGCTTATGGGAACCAAACCCCTGCAAATCTGGCCAAGAATCTGGATCTACTTGGTGTGAAGGACGTACCTCCAATATTCAGCAAGACACCTAAAAGAGGAAAAGTGCCACTATCCTCATTCATTCCATCCCCCACTTGCTGCCATTTGCCTTGAGTAGAGTTTCTTTTGGTCTCCCCATTTTCCTGGTGTTTTTTTTATTTCTGCTGGAGCCACAAATTGAGCTTCCATTTCTCCCTCCTGTCTACTCAGAATCTGTTCTTGCATATGGCTTCATAGATTTCATAGATTTCATAGACATTAGGGCTGGAAGGGACCTCAGAAAATCATTGAGTCCAGTCCCCTGCCCCTGGGGCAGGAAGTCAGCTAGGGTCAAAGGATCCCAGCAAGATAAGTATCCAAACATTTCTTGAAAGAGTCCAGAGTAGGTGCTTGCACCACCTCTGGAGGAAGTCTATTCCAGGCCTTGGGGGCTTGGACAGTAAAGAAGTTTTTCCTTATGTCCAGCCTAAAATGGTCTTGGAGGAGTTTGTGACCGCTGAACCTTGTCATCCCTTGGGGCGCTCTGGTGAACAGATGTTCCTCCAGATCCTGATGCACACCCCTTATATACTTCCTTTAGGTTCTTCTCTAAATGTATAGGTTTCCTATATACAGTAAAAGATCTGTTATCCAGCATCCCTAGGGAATGGGGGATGCTGGATAACAAAATATGCCAGTTAATTGAATGGCCCAGGCCGCCACTTCTCCTGCCGCGTCTAGGGCATTCCACCGCCCCTCCCATGGCATCACCACCCCTTCTGTGGGCCCTGCAGGCCCCGTGGGACAGGGAGGTGGGACCCACACAGCCCTGCACAGCCTGTTATACCCCTGGGCCATGGGGGCTCGGCAGCGCAGGCTGCTTGGCCTTGGGGGCTCGTAGAAACTGGATGTGCCATGGTGAGTACTTCTGGTTTCACTTTATCTTACAAGCTGGCATGCTGGTTAATTGAGCATGCTGGCTTGTAAGATGCCAGTTAACAGAACTTTTACTGTATATGTATAGCTTTACTATGTAAACCTAATACATAAATAAATACATACATAAATAAAGGGCTGCTCCTCATTCTTCCTCCACTGAAACACTATCTAGCAATTACAACCTATAGCAGGGGTGGGCAATTATTTGGGCTGAAGGACCACTGAGGGAGTTCTTGGTGAGCTGTGGCAGCCTGGGTCAGCACTCCACCCCCACCCCACCCCACCCCACCATGCCAGGTTGGGTCAGCACCCACCACTCTACAGCAGCTCACCGAAACTCTCTAAGGGGCTCTGATCCAGACCCCAGGGCCCAGCACCATGCTGTCACTACCCAGTGATCCTGGGATCTCTATGGAGACTAGCCCAGGACCCACATGGGCAGGGCATGCTTAGCCATGGGATGGCTAAGCATGGATGGGATGAAGCCACAGGCAGTCAGGGAGTGGCATCCAGGAGTAGGATGGGTGGGTGGGGCAGGGCTGGGATTGGGATCATGGGCAGTGGAGTGGGGAGAGTCGATCATGGCTCTGTCCTGGTTCCTGGCCCCCCACACTCACTGCCCTGCAATCCCAGCCCTGGCCCAACCCCTGCCCTAGCCTCACCTGTCCCTCTTCTGGATGTGGCCTCCTGCCTACCCAAGGACCCACACCACCTGCTCACCTGAGCCTTCCCTGTCTATGTTGGTCCCAGGCAGTGTCCATGGAGAACCCAGGATTGCTGAGCAGTGACAGCATGGGGCTGGGGCCTTGGGCAGTCACGATCCACTCCCCACATACTCTTGCCCACAGAACTGGCACCTGTTGCAGGTACGTGTGGGCAGCAGAACACCACTCTTCCTCAGGCCTCAGACCCCAAACCCCAGTGCCGAACCATCACCCCCCCATGATCCCAATCCCAGGCCTGGCCTCGCACCTGGTCCTGCCCACCCACCCCACTCAGTGCTGCTCCCTGCCTGCCCATGGACCCATCCTATCCACCCAACTGAGCATGCCCTGCCCATGCAGGTCCCAGGCCAGTCTTCATGGAGATCCCACCTGCCCGCTCCATCCAGCGCCCCCAGCTGTGGGTATGGGGAGGACAGGCCAGGGTGCCTAGGTGGTAGGGCCAGGTCTGGTGGCAGTGGTGGAGACTGGCAGTGGTAGGTGCCAGGAGGCAAGTCCAGCTGCTACACTGCTTAAGCCCTGCTGTATGCCTGGGGGTGGCAGGACCAGCTAGACATGCCACAGCCTAGGCTGCCCCTTCTCCTAGGCCAGGTGGGTCCAAGGGATCATCATGGACCAAATAAAATCCCTTCATGGGCTGGATCCATCCCACAAGCTGTATTTTGCCCACCCCTGGCCTACAGTCACCCTGACAACCATCAGCCACTTGCATCCCCATTTGATTGCCTGTTGTTCTTGCAGGAGGACAATTATGATCAGTGCAATTGCTTGAATTTACAGGGAAACAGCATTTGGAATTTCATCAAAATTGCTGTTAATGAAGGAGTTTATTTGCTTCCTCCAGTCTGTTCCTCTAGTCTGTCTCTAATCAAGAATCAAGAATCACAACAGAATTAGAAGACATCAGTAAATACCCAATTTCAAGACATACGTCTTCAGTTTACTGAGTCTATGGTAAATAAGAAGCATAGAAAGTAGTTCTATAAGCTAAAAGACCTCTCTCAAGTTTCTAAATTTATAACATATTTTTCTCCTTCCTTGTGTCATGACCCAAAGGGTATGATTCTGTGTGTGTTTCGGCACTGCAGAATTATTTCCCGCCACGAGGAGCTTTCTTTACACGGTGCAATTCTCAGTTACATAGAGAAACCCCCGGTGCAAAGGAGTTCCCGCCATTCGCATATAAATTTGTGTCCCACTATTAGCTGTTTCTAAATTATTCCCACGTGGCAGCTAGCGATTGGCTTGCTAGCCGTATAAGAGGCTTGAGCGGTTTCCGCCCAAGTTGGAAATCTCCGGGGAGAACCTCATTTAGGAGGACTCCACATCCATCTCGTGGAAAACTCTAAGCACTGTGAAGCTTAACAAACCCCGCGTGTGCCTTAAAAGAAGATACAGGGGCCTGATCAACCTCTAGCCTCTCCCCGTCGCCGCCTGATCCCTCGACGTACCCTTCCCTGCGCGCTCGTGGAGAGTCACCTTTTGGACTCTCACCTCTCTTCTTTTCTGTCTGTAACCGCAACTCAAGCAAGTTTTCCTGCCTGCACCGCAACCATCTTTGGTGTAAGTAAAATAATCTTTAATCAACCGCTAAGTGTCCGTGCCTAATTCTAGCCCGCCAGCCTGCATTCCCCGACCTGCGTGCCAGGGCTGCTGGACACAGCCAGCGCCGCACGCCCCCGAGAACCTGGGACCGCTCCCGGCCCGCACATGGCGATGAGGATGGGATCAGGGGAAGGCACGCTGGAGCTAGAATTAGTTAAGAACTGCCCTTGGTGCAGTGGAAAACGCCAAGTAGAAAACTTTATGGAACTGGAGGCGCGTATCGGTTACCACCAGGCGGGCAGAACGGGTGAAAGGTTTATCAGCGGATGCCTTTCGCTAAAGGGAGAAGAGGGAGCTTCCGAAGACGGAGCCCCGAAAGAGAGGGAAGTGTATCTTCACCCCGCGGCATTCGGGTGTATAATGAATAATGAACGGGTCCTGTTTAGGCCCGTCAACACTGTGTCCCTCGCCAGAGTCAACCCGGCAAGCGCAGTAAACCCGACCCTCACCCAGGAGTGTGCCCATTGCCTAAGATGTGCTCGGAAGAGTGACGAACCGGTGCCGATCGAACGGTTCACCCCCTTTATAATGGCGACTAAATTGAGGGGTCGCGAGCTTCCATCCGAGCTCCACGAAGATCTGAAGATGGAGGAACGCGCCGCAGATAAGAGGGTAGCCCCGAAATGCGACAAGGGGTAAATGCTAACTGCAACTTTTCGTACTGTAACCAATTTAACGCAAAAGAATTGAAGTTTGAAAGCCCAGCTGCGTATGGCCATTCAAACGGTCAAAGAAGCGGCTGCAAAAGAAAATCTTGAGACGCCACGCCAAGATGGCGCCGAGCAAGAGGGAGACCGCATAGAAGAACCGGAAGAGAAAGGTGGAGCTTCGAAGGAACCCGCGAAAGTTCGGCCGGCGACCCCGCCCACCGACACAGCTTCGCTTTCGGCGACCACGCCTTCTTGCCCA
>NW_005842497.1:740983-758599 GCF_000455745.1 Alligator sinensis | reverse complement strand
CCAGGAAGAAGCAAGCTTCTTGGTCAAACAAACTTTGTGGAGTAGAAAACATGTCACTAACATCGACATGGTGGCATTTAACGTTCACTGGCCTATTCCACTGCCAGCGCTTGTTGCAGAACTGATCGGTCAAAAAGCCCACGCATGGCATGACGGACGGCCAGAACATACCGGCGCAGAGCAACTCATGCTAGCGATCATTGGAATCTCGTACTGTGCCTGGAACCCCAGAGCATGTACACTAAAACTAACATCACTCCAGCGAATAAGACCATGGCCTCACCGTCATCTACGAAACCCTGGAACCGTTCCAGTGACCATTCACAGCATAGATAGTTGTCTTGAGGTTTATGAACAAAAGAACATCGCTGTCCTCCGGATTCTGCTTAACCCAATGGTTAACCAACCAGTGAATAATCTTCTTTGTCAGTTGTCACGACTGCGTATCCTAATGAAGCCAAAAATATCTAGTGATCGGGAACGTTGACACCCGACCGAGGCTCAAGGCACAAGACATCGCGAATCCGATCTTCCATCGTTGCCACAGAAAACACCAAAGGAGCGATACATGTTTAGATTTCTCCTACAGCGTTCTGAACTCAATAAGCAGCAACTTCGAATTTTAAAGGACGCAGGCCAATGGCAACTAGCCTATGAATTAGGTTTTCATTATCTGAAAAAGCTAGACGACAGCTCCTCGACAATTTCATCCAGTTGTGTGTGCAAGAAACGGATATCCGGAGTAGCAAACACCTGTATTATATGTTTTAGAAATGATAGTGAGATTCCATGTGAATTTTATAAATATTTTAATATACGTTAACTTATTTTTTAAGAGTTTTGTTTACAGGTCCGAAATTCAGTGTACGTGGCGAAGAGAAGCCCCCAAAAGAACAACATCATTGGCAAAAGTGAGGGCTTAATGCACGACTTTGCCATAACGCCCACTAAAGCCCTAATCATGCAATTTTTTGTTATAAATCTAGTTATATGTGTATATATTTGTGCCGGCTATTATTTAATTCGGTCCCTAGAAAACGAACTTCTTATGTTGTTTAATTTTATGCTTACCCGTTTAGTTCAACAACCCATTATAAGAGCTACTGGCAACCTAAGTAACAAGCATATGGTATAATTCAGCTGTGCCTTCAGCAAGGGGGGATGTCATAACCCAAAGGGTATGATTGTGTGTGCGCTTCGGCAGGGAGAATTTTTCCCCCGCCACGAGGAGCTTTCTTTACACGGTGCAATTCTCAGTTACATAGAGAAAACCCCAGTGCAAAAAAGTTCCCGCCATTCGCATATAAATTTATGTCCCACTATTAACTATTTCTAAATTATTCACACGTGGCGGCTAGCAATTAGCTTGCTAGCCGTATAAGAGGCTTGAGCGGTTTCTGCCCAAGTTGGAAATCTCTGGGAAGAACCTCATTTAGAAAAACTCCACATCCATCTCGTAAAAAACTCTAAGCGCTGTGAAGCTTAACAAACCCCGCGTGTGCCTTAAAAGAAGATACAGGGGCCTGATCAACCTCTAGCCTCTCCCCGTCGCCACCTGATCCCTCAACGTACCCTTCCCTGCGCGCTTGTGGAGAGTCACCTTTTAAACTCTCATCATGGTATCCAAAGCTCTTTCCGGGTTTAAGAGGCTCGAGTTTTCTACGGGTCTTGTTCGTGCGAGTTTTCTTTTCGTTTATAACTGCAACTTAAGCGAAGTTTTCCTACCTACACCGCGACCATCTATGGTATAAATAAAATAATCTTTAATCAACCTCTACGCGTCCGTGCCTAATTCTAGTCCGCTGTGCCAAATTCCCCGACCCACGTGCCAGGGCTGCTAGCCACAGCCCGCCGCATGCCCCCGAAAGCCTCGGACTGCTCCCAGCCTGCACACCTTGCATTTCTTTTTCTTTCAAAATCCATTAACTGCTATAGGGCATGGATCAGAAAATAGAAATACGTATGTTAAAAGAGAGTTGCATACTTTGAATCTGCCAAAATAGATATTAAATGCATATATAAAAGTTGTGTCTATAGCATGTGTATGTTTTTGTATGTGGACACAGCTTGTAGAAACACACATGTATAATATAATATATACAGAAGATTTTCAGCATTGTTTTACTCTGTTCCCACTGAAACAGCTTTACTCTTGATTTCTGTAAAGTAGATTTGGGTCAATGCTGAGTTTTTGAAAATTCCACTGATGGTGTTTTGGTGATAAGTAGGGACCTACCTAATTTGCAACAGATGTCTCACGATGCTGCAGTCCTGGTATCATGCCGGTCATCATTTTCACAATAGAGCATGGTGGACCCCTTACGCTTCTGATTGGCTGAGGGAGTCCCACGTCTCCCTGGAGATTGACAGATGGCAAACTGTCAACCTCTGGGGAAGGGTGGGATTTCTGGGGCCTCTTGGTCATTCAGAGGTGTGTGTGGGGGTCTGCCACACTCCACCGTGAAAATCTCCCACCCCACAACCTCACCATGCTTCAAGATGCCAGGGCTTCCTGCCTCTGTTTGCAGATCTTTTTTTCCCCACTTGCTGGCCATTTCTCCACTTTTTCACAATCCCCGCACTTTTTCATGGGGATTGGGTTTTTTCACAGGGGTTCTACCAAATCTGTGTATCTGCGAAAATGGCAAAATTACAAATTTGATAGATCCCCAATGATGAGTCTTAGAAAAGGGCAATGTAAACTAAGATAATGTTTTGCTATTTGATTAAAGGTTAAGTGATTCATTAAATGCAGTCCGATTAGAAGAAAAGATATACCATTGCAGAAAGAAAATCTAATTTACAGTCCAAGTTGCAAACTTCCATACCTTACTAGGTGCAGCATCTGGTATTGTGTCTAAACCCACTGAAATGAAAGGACTGCTCATAATAGTAAGTGTCAACACGATTTGACTCCATCTATATACAAAAAGAGGAATAATGAAGTGACTTATTTTGCTCAAGGACCAGAACATTCCAGTAAATATTACAGATTTGATCATGTACTGTAAAAAAAACCCCAAAATGTAGTTTAGAATTCTTTATTATGCAACACATTCCATTTTTTTAAGGAAAGGGTAATTCAGCGATATCACAATATCAATAAACAACATTAGAGCAAACTAAAAGCTCATAGCCAGAAAGGAACATTATAAGGGCACAAAAACAAGTGTGCTGTTTTAGAATCAGAAAGAAATAAGCTTGTATCAAAGAGTAAGGACAGGATTCTCATTTACATGGTGGTATGTTTATGCTGTCTGGACAGTGGAAGAGAGTCCTACTGTAAGGGAGAATCAGAACTGGATAGATTTAATAGTGTATTAAGTACTAGCTCTTTGTTTCCATTGGAACTTCACTTACACGTCATTGGATATAATGAGGATACAATGGTGGCAAGCTATGGGGAGAATTAAGTGTGGTTAAACAAGATTGAATTGGTTAAAACCAGAAATTAACCTGCCAGCTGGCTGGTTATTATAAAAAAAATAACTCTGATAGTGTGAAAACCTATTGGTTAGAATGGATATACCAGTGTGGTCTTTCAATTAATGTCTGGTCATTTGACCCCAGCATCCCTTCCTGCCTATGGCAGGGGGTCGGGCTAGATGATCTGCTTAGGTCCCTTCTGACCCTACCAACTATGAAACTATGAAACACATCATAGGCAATCCATAAGATATGGAAGATAAGTAAAAAGTGTGTGACTATCAAGATGATATCAAATTTTTGACCTATTCATTTCTAAATTTTACCTCATTTACAGAATATTGGGTACACTAGCAATAATTTAAAACATGTACATTTTTTAAATTTGCATTTCATAGGATACCATGTGATAAGGTAGACGGTCTTCTGAGAAGTTGGCAAGTCCTTTCTTTGTCCTTATCTTGTTCTTAGAAAATACAAGCATATTTAATTCAAAATGAAATGTTAAAGTTTTGGACCAGTTTTAATTTAGTAACGACGCTCCTCTCATGCTTATTATTAGCTGTCAATTTTGATCTTTATTTTTGCAGCAACAATGACAATATTCAGAAAACAAAGAACAGTGTGTACTGTAAAGCTAATGAAATAATCATTAAAGCACATTATAAGTACCTAGAAAAACAAGATATGATAGGACAAATGAACAAGTCGAAAGATAAGTTTCTGGGTTTTCTAACTGAAACGGGACATGGCAGAGGTATACAAAATAATGAATGAGACTGGCCTTTAGCAAGGACCTTATGCACTTATCTAAATCTAAGCACTGAAGTTAATGGGGCAACTAACATGCTTAATTTTAGGCATGTGCTTAAGTAACATGCTGAAACAGGGCCATAAAGAAGATAAGGTCAACATTCCCTTTTATCAGTCCTTGTTATAGGACAGTTAGAAGACATTGGGTGCATCTACACATGAGCTTTAATGCGCAGTAGCCTATTTTACTGAGCTTTATAGAGTCACTTAAAAAAGTGGGATTACACTAAGACACATAAAATATGCTACTGCACATTAAGCATCATTTCAAAACTACACATTTATTAGTGCACATTAAGGCAGCATAATGCACATTTCTTTAGTGCCTCACATTGGAGGTACAATATTTAATGTACATTAGAAAAAGTGCCTTAAAGCACGTGTAGATGTGCCCATCAATATGAAAGTTAAATGAAATATATAATGAGATGGAGTGCCCTGTGGGGAAAAAGGGTCATATTAAATGTTAAGATTCATTGCCACATTGTAGAACAAAGTCTCAGGCTTTAGCAGGATTCTAAAGACTATTTTTAATTATTTTTAAGTTATTTAATATGGATAATGAAACGAATGAATTAAATTATTTAATATGGATAATGAAAATATCTATAGTTTTGCCGAGGGCAGGAAGTCAGTGAATGTGTGTACAGCTGGATAAAAACAAAGAGGTAGATAAACTGAGAAAAAACGAATGGTTTTTGTAGTTTAAAGTAACAAATAGCATATGGAATTCTTATTTTTATTTTTATTCTCAAGTGAAGCATAGTTGGTTTGGTCATAGCTAATAAATAATATAATGTAGACCTGAAAACTCTATAAATATATATGGAGTTTACAGTGAACTGGCTTCAAAATAATCCCACATTTTACCAGTGCACTATTGTGACCTAGTTACTGTCTTTTATAATCAGCATGGGTGTTCTTTCTTCTTCTTAACAGCAAGAGCCCAGACAGATTATTTCTTACTTGTATTAGTTTATGGCTTGTTTATATGCAGCTGGAGGTATGATGGCAAAGCAATGTACCTGAAACTGTGACCTTGAAAAGTGAACTGTGATTTATTTCTTATAGGGAATAAACAGCAGTTTCTGTATTTCAGTTTCTGAGGTCCATTGAGTCACTACTGAACCTCACATCATTGATTTGTTTCTTCTGAAGTAATCTCTGAAATATTTTTTAAAATACTCACAGTTTATTTATTTTTAATCTAGCTTACTATTCAGAATGCTCTGATCACTACAATCTGTTTCTGCAGTGGAACTGGTTTGTTGAGTTTTCCTTTCATTAAATATTGCATGAACACTTGCCTGCAGTCTGCAGGAGGAGCAAAAAATGTTTATCCCTAAGAAACCTGTCCAGATGAGTATGGTGATTATATAGTTATTCATTTATTTACATATCATGAGTCCCAAGGATTCATCCAAAAAGGGAACACTATTAGCGATATGTATCAAAATGGAAAATTTAAAGAAAACCAAATTTTGCAAGCTCAGAATAGGATCACAAAGCTTCCAAAAAATACTTTTGAGTGAATTCTTGAATTTGGGCCAGGTATAGAGTAAATTTTCTCTCTATCTGCAGCATGGGAAAATTGAATACATTTTTCAGTTTCAGCTGAGTTTCACTCAAAAGACATGCTAACCTATACAAAGCCCAACAATCTCCTTGAGAACTGAAACTGGTGAGAGTCCCATAATTCTGCTACCATATTCCTAAAACAGGAAGCAAACTAGAACTGATTCTAGTCCCATTTACATTGATTTTATATGACTGTAAATGCTCTGACCCCAATGGAGCTACTCCTGATTTACATTTATCAGAATCAACATAACTATCTAGTAGGGCTGTGTGAAATTTTGTCCGGTGATTGGTTTCGAAGCTGTTTTGATGCGTTTCGAGCTCGAAACAGCAAAATCAAAATGAAACAAAATCCTTTGAAACAGGTTTGAAATGAAACAAGGGCCCTTGAAATGTTTCTAAAGTTTTGAAACGTTTCAAGTTTCGAAGCCAGGCTTACTTGGCTTCAGCGCCGGTCCCAGCCAGCAGCAGCAGTCTCCTGTTATCCAGCAGGCAGATTGGGGGCCGCCTGCACCCCCAGGAGTGCTGCGGGGTATGTGCTGGACTCCTCCTAGGGGTGTGGGCCCTCGATCTGCCTGCTGGATCGCACAAGGCTGGTGCTGCTGGCTGGGGCCAGTGGCAGCGCTGATCTTCCTGGCTCTGGGTGCGGAATAGCCTATGGGTGAAACGCTGAAACAGCATTGAAACAGCAAAACAGTTTTGATTAAATGAAATGAAACAGTGCTTTCGAAACTAAACAAAACTTGAAACGAAGCACTGTTCTGTCAAAACGTCAAAACAGAAGTCAAAACGAAAGGTGCTGTTTCATGTAGCCCTACTAATTAGGTCTGGAATCTTCTGCTTATTGTTACCAGATTTGCCTGTCACTTTGGGTTGTGCTTGTTTATTAGGGGTATGTTTCTGGGGTCGCTGTAATTCTATCAATGTACTGCTTGTGCTACTTGTGTTTCTATATGGAGCTGTATCTCTCCCTTCTGCAAATCCTCACCCCCAATGGAGCTATCTTGCAGGACTTAGCTTCAATGGGGCTGGGTTCCTCCAACCACTGAATCAGTCAAACACATATATGCATAGGCGCACAGTTTAACAGGGAACGCCTGAGCCAGGCTGGGTTATTCAGCATTGACTGGTTAAGTCCCTCATATGCCTTGAACTCATTTCATCAGGGCAACAATAAAAGGCAGTTAGACACAAGCATATGGGTTACCAGAGCACATCTGAGCCAGGCTCTGTTATTCAGCATTGACAGGCTGACATCCTCATGTGCCTTGAACTCACTTCATCCCTTATTTCAGTGGGACAATAATAAATGCAGTTAGACACAAATACGCACACACTATCAGAGTATGTCTGAGCAGCCTGGGTTCGATCAGCACTTTCAGGTGATACCCTCATGTGCTGTAAAACTCAGCAGATCCCAATCTCTTGTCACAATGGTCCTAGTAGTAACTCCCTTGATGAGCAGACCCCACTGTAGTTTTGGGCATTACAGGGATCTTTGGCTTAGGTAAGAGAAGCATTGCTGCAGAGCAAAAGGCAGGGGGTGGGGCAAGGGGAAGGAAGAGTAAGTGAGGTTCAGAGAGAGAGTATAGCAACCAGCTTGACCATAAAATTTATTTATTGCCAGGTATATATGAACTTATGATGATACCAGTAGTAATGGCCATTGGAGAGAGACAAATAAAACAGTTACAATATTACATAGTTTCAATTAGGTATTTGGGGAAGTCTAGCTCAAGTTTGATGAGGAAAAGTCAGGTTTAGAAAGCTGTGCCTGGAGTAAGAAAGCAAAAGTCAGGTTCCTGGAGTTAGAGAGAGAAAGAAAGAGTGAACCAGTCAAGGTTCCCAGGTGTTTGTTGGAGCATGCAGACAGGCAGAGCCCCAAGCATGATCAATGGAGGGATTCCAGGCAGAAAAGAAGTGGAACTGGTGTAGCTTTTGGATCGAAGCACCAGGACAAAAACTTGAGCTTGGGTAGGGTTTTTTGTAGAGAACTAACAATGGCTCAAGGGAGAACACTAGGTTTGTTTATGGGTGAACAATGGCTCATACGCTGGATAACAGGAACTGATCACTCCTGGCTATGGGTGGCATTACTCTGAGGGAGCTCACAATACAGACAGGCGGATTCAGTGTTTTGGGTACCAATAAGGGAGTCGTTACTAGAATTGGTCTGATAAATGCTGAGCTAGGTGTGTGTAGACATGGGTTGATTAGCATTTGGAGCAGAGATCTCCCATCATGCAGTGCTCCCTTGCTTCTCTGGTCCCAGAATTCAGTGCAGTCCTTGCCTTGAAATCTCTGTTCTCCACCCTGAATGCTAATGAAGGTGCTTTCCCGTCCCATCTCCCATGTAAATGAAACCAGGGGAGTTGCTTCACTCCTATCACCCTTGTCTGGACTGCTTTAGATGCGTCTCCCACTACATTTTCATTGTCTTTTGTAAGTCCTTCCTTTAATCAGTTCTTGTTCAGGCAGAGGTGGGGAGGGGATGAGTCCTTTGTGAGTCAGACAGGCTGCGTACTGTGCCAGGGTTCCCCAAGAACACAGAGCTGACAGGTAACATTATTCACAGTCTGATATGGTAAAACATGATTGTACATGGTGCTGTGATGCAAGGGTAAGGAACTAACACTGAATCCTTTCTCCTTTCCTCATTCATCTACTCCTCTATTCAGCAGTGGCATTCTGCTTTTGCTGCTACCCTTGCCTTGTTCAGGGATGGAATTAAAAGCCCAAGTACTTTTAAGCCAGCGCAGAAGGACAATTTCATAGCTTATGGCATATCCATGCCAATAACCTGCTGTACTGGGTAGTACTGTGCTGACACATGCCACACTTCTCCACGTACTTCCTTAACTGGAAACAATGTAGCTATGTTAGTGCCATGCTTTGGATGAGCTAATTAATATTGCTGAGAGGGAGGGCGGGCTAAATGATGTATCCTAGGGGCACATAAAACAGCATAAGTGATTGGAAACAGATTCAAATCTGTAACACAGCAGAAGTTCAGTGCACATAAACTGCTTTCAAAATGGCTGAAACCAGTTTAAGATGAACCTGGATGGATGTAGTATCAGACTTAACTGATTTAGATTAAGTCAGTTTACTGAACTTCTGTCCCAGATCCCCTCCAGATTCAAATGAACTCACAATCCCTCAGCATCCCAGGATGCTTTGCACCTCCTCCTCAAGTCCCCCTTCACAGGGTGGGCAAGCTAGCCTTGGCTCAAGCTCTCCGCTCCAGCCAAGCCAGGACATATGCTCTAGTACCCCCTGGCTTCTGGCCTGGGACACTGCAGGCATGTGGCTGCATTCTGGAATCAAAAGTGAATGTCTGTTCACTTGCTTATTGTTCAAACTACACAGCTTAGACTAATCTGCAAAGATTGAATCAATTCAGCCTCAGGCTTTTTGACTGTCTGTACTTGGCTATAGCGTCCTATAGTGGTGGCTACAGGATTCCTGATTCTGGAAGTGGTATGAACAGAGCAGTGCAGTGTGTTTCAGCACAGCACCATCTAGCATAGGAAATTAGCAGTGTAGACATACCTCTGGGGCTTAGCAAGGGACTCTGGGTCCTAGGTTCACTTCTTTGCTCTGCCACAAATTTCCTGTGAGAACATGAACATGACAGTTTTTGTTTCTGTTCCCATCTACAACCTGGCAATAACATAATTTTTTTCTTCCTCACAGGGAGTTGTGGCAATACATTCATTTAAAATGGTTGGATGCTGAGGTGAAATGAGAATGGGGGAAAAATCTATACTTTTTTTTTGTTGCTTCATACACTAGAGGCATCTTTTCCTGAAGCCACAGATAAGCAATAAAGAGGATCACATGTATTCAAAAGAAAAAAAATCTAATTAAATCTTGTGGGTCATAGCCAGGCACTGCATTTTTAAAGACCCCAATGAGAACGGAAATAACAAAGCCCACAGTATGTCCAGGTAGTATAACCACGTGAGAGAACTATCCTTTCCTTTGTGCTTGGGTTCTCACCACAGTACCTCTAAAAACCTGCAAGAGAGAAACCCAGCGAGTTTTAGACACAATGTTTTTAAAAGCTTATTTTTATTTAGAAAAGTACAAAATCAAAGTACACATGAAAAATAAATGCAAACAGCTGTGAACTGCATAATTACTTAAACTTAATACCTGAAATTTGAAGTTTATAATGTGGGATGGATCTTAGTACAGAGTATTGTCAAGTACAGTGCTCTGAAACTAAAAAAAGGCAGTGAATTTTGGCAGTGAAACTACCCAGTGTTCATTAAATCTAAGTTATTTTCAAGGCTTCTATTAATTGCCCTTCGGCAGATGCTTCCTGGTTACCATTTCTAGTACTGATTATGATGCAGTTAAATGGAGGACAAGTACATTGCAAAGTAGACAGAGGGGCCAAAAAGTGATATGCACTTCAGCACTTTATGTAACTGACTGATGTGCAGGTAACCAGTATTTGTTATAATGTAATAACTGGGCAAAATATTGCAATTGGTGTGGTGTTACGCAATTAAGCAAGTCCTGAACTTATCCTATGTGCAATAAGAGGCCAATACTCAAGACACACTCTGTCTTAATGTAATGCCCACATTAGTGGGCCATAGAGCCAGACTCCAGTTTATTCTTTCTTTCTGTCTCTCCAGAATATTTCACCCTTGCTGGCCAGTGACCAGCTTTGAGGGATGAAAGGCTGTCTTAGCCCTAGACAGCCAATGCATTGGTCCTTACGGTACTCTCCTAGAAAGTTGGAACTCTGGATTTATGTCTTCTCATGATGGCAGCCAGGCAGATTGTTGGAGAAAATGGGGATCCCGAGGCAGTGGGCAGGCTGCCTGGCTTGCCTGGTTTCCATCATAAGTATCAATGAAGCAGGTAGTGGAAGAATGATGTTGTAGCTGTGATGGTCTAGAAATTGTGCAAGAGGTAAGGATTTCTTAGGGTGATATATTTTATTGGACCTAAGAAATCCTTGCCTTTTGCTTAATGGAATAGTATACTTCCACAATGCATTTTGATTCCATGGAATTAGTATTATCCATTGAATATTCCACTGGAATTTTTTTCAACCAGCACTACTTCTATGCTTACAAATCTATCATTGATTTCAAAAGATGATAATTCTGTATCTATGTATCTGTAATGTTGCATATGTTACTAAACCTCCAGCCAGTGATGAAGATATATGGGAGACACATGACTAGAGACAGCCTATTAAGTGAATTTTGTGACTCCTTTGGATTTCCTTGTAGCATCTACCTTCTCTGATCCCCAGCTCATCTACAGATAATTTGTAAATTAAATGTCTGGTTTTATTTTGCATTTTGGCACCAGGGGGACAAGAAGTGGCAGTCATCAACAGTTGACCAGGAGAGCCTGCGTCCAATCAGGAGGGAGGTGAACAGGCCTTCATCTGTGACTTCAAATGTAGTACTGTACAACCGTAAAGGACAATTATAAACCATCCAATGTTCACGTCAGCAATAGTTATCAGAAACAAAATTATGTCAGGTGCCCATAATGTTTAAACCACAGAATTAAAAACATTATTTTGAATATCTCAGAGGAATCAAAAAGGCTTTCACTGTGTTTAATTATTAGGGAAAATATGTTGAGGTGGAGCTTTTAGTTTATTAGGAAGTAGTCTTGACAACAAGAATTTCATTTGGGTATTGCACTTCAGGTTATTAGTTGGAATCCGAGCTGCAAGATGCTGGTTCTCACACCATGTGTCCTTGGTTTTAACTTCATCCTATTCAGATTTTTTCATAAAGGCCTAGTTTCATGCTGCAATCTGAAATCATGGAGTGCTTGCACAGTTGAGCAGTGATGTGTCTAGTTGAATGAAAGAGTGAAATTTGGCAACTTTACTTTTAATGGGCTTAAATTACAACAAGGGCGATTTAAGTTAGATATTAGAAAGAACTTTTTGATTACGAAACTGGTTAAGTACTTAATAACATTACCCAGGGCATCTGTGGACCCTCGTAACTGAAAGTTTTTTAAGCGTGGGTTAGGCAAACATTTGTCTAGGATGATTCAGACAGGGATGTCTGACCTCATTTTACAAAATTATAGTAGTTGTGGGGGAAAAGTTTGTAGTTAAATTCTGCTCTTGGCTGTGCTGATGTCTCCCACAGACTTTATATAGGGGGCTTTAACTTGTCATTCCCAAGAATTTCCCAGCTCAGTGAAGCCCAATTATAATAAAATGAGTTATATAACACTTCTAATTCCTATATTGTGCTTCCATCTGTGGAAGATTTTTAGCCTTTCTGATTCCGTATATCTCCGAGCATGTGCAGGGGAAGTTTCTATACTTTCTTGATTATATTTTTAACTACATCTAGCAAGTAATATTGCTTTTGAGTTCATTGTTCCTGAACAGCAACTTATGTTGTATTAAAAGAGAATTCATTTTATAATTAATTGAAGAGAATTGTGTCAAAAAAACTATGCAAAACTCAAATTTAAGTTCTCAGTTTTGTTCTATTGGTTCAGCAAGCTCCTCACTAATTCAGAAGTTATTCTGAATCATAGATTGGTTATAATATGAGCCTCATTAATAAGTTTCTTTGGCTAATAGTTATTATTTATAGAAAACAACAGGGGTGTATGGCACTTTACAGACCTATAACCCTTGCCTGGTGGGTTTAAAATCTCAATGCGACAGGCACTGATGAATAATAAAATACTCTAGTGTGTGGGCAGGAAACAACAAAAGAACAAAAATCAAGGGGAAGAAAATACCTTTTTTAGAATACTATTGTTTTACAAAGATATGTGAGTTATATACATAACTCTTATGCACTCTTATACAAAATAATGAAACTGAAAGACCATTAAAGTTTCAAACAGTTAGAAAAAGAGAGAATGAAGGTTGCCTGTGCAACCTTAATTCAACCCCTTCCCATATGTACATTAAGGGGCAATCTTTACATATGTAATTAGACACATTTTTTGTTCCCACAGCTCTGAGCCCTACCCTATCCTCATTCTGTGCCCAGGATGGACTTGTTCTAGGGTTGTATCAGGATTATGAAGGCTATCTTTAGGACCATAGTTTATTTTTATCAGAAGATGGAAAGTGTGTAGTGAAATAGGGCTTGTCCGTGTGGGACAGTTCATGTACAGTAAGCTAGGGTATGAATTTACAATACAATGAGCTCCCTATCTGGACACCATGTTCATAAGTGGAGTGTGACTTACTTATATTGCAGCTAGGGGCTTGGGGTTCCCCCACCTTTTCTGCTTTTCACTTCTTGTGTCTGCCTAGGGAGTGGGGCAGGGTGGCATGGTGTAGGTAGCCTGAAGCCTAGGGCAGGGCATGGCTGAGAAGGCAGGGGGGAGAGGGAGGGGGTGGGCAGGCAGTCCCATGCATGTGCAGTAGAGTGGTAGGGGAAGCAGCAGCTGGCCACCTGTGTGCATAGTACTAAGGCAGATTGCAGCACGGGTACATGCAGCTAAGAAGATGAAGGGAGAGGCTATGGTTCCAGATGTGGGTCTAGTGGGGATGCACTGATGCAGTTGTACCCCTCCTTTGATTCCTGCTCCAAAGTTTAAAACCAACTGCCTGGCAGTGGCAGCAGCATTTTTGTTTAGGCAACAGTGAGTGCATCAACTGAATTAATGGCTCATTGAAATCTACGTGATTTCTTCTAAACTCTTCATTCCACAATGATTCTCTATTTTTTTTTCAGTGGTTTTGATATTCCACTAATTAAGCTAGCCTTTCTCTTGCAATTCTGCTGTTTGTTAGCTTTTTCTGGTGATGTAGTCCCTATTTCACAGCCCTGCAGACAGTTTTAACTCATTCCAATAAAGTCATATTTGTTTTTGTTTCAATCTTAAACTGAATAATACAGCTTGAGGCCTCTAGCATATTAGTAAATCTAGTTTCTTCTTATCTGGGGAAAAATATGTGTTGTGTTATATAGAATGATGCACCACACCATCTACACCCCTATTTTCAAAATCCTAGATCCACCCATGCATGACCCCCCCTGGAATGAATGTGGCCCCTAGCCAATAAGTTGGACAGCCATACTCTAAGCCTCTAAGAGGAGTTTATGTAGAGGACTAATGCGCTGCAAGTGCAGAATCTATCTTATTGTGTACTACTAATTCCCCTTTGTAATCGGACTGCAGGTCTGAATGCCACTCTGAACACTGGATTTTATTAATGCCTGTGCAGAGTTTTTGGCCGAGCCACTTCATAACCACCTGTGAAAAAATTTGGTTTTAATTGTGTGTTCCTCATTTTCTGAATGCAAATCTGGTGTCTGATTTGCAAAGTGCCTAGCTCTCTCACAGCTGCAACTGATGTCAACAGTTTTGTGCTTTGAACATATGAAGTGCTACATGGGGCCAAATATGCTGAAGAAAATATCTTAAATTGGGCACCCAAACTTAATGGATTCTTTTGACCACAGAAAGTTGTTATAATGTTAAGATCATAACTTCTTGTGAAGCACACACTCTACAGATACTGTAGAAAAAAACACCTGAATAAAGCCCCTAAGGAAACGAATGCATCTTTTTTTGAAAGCAGGGTTTGAATGGTGTGCAATAAATAAAGGCCACAGGCCACATATAGAACAAAGCCAAAGCAAAAGATTGAACAGTTGCTCAGGAAGTGGGTACCATCCATCCTGTCCACTAAATGAGGCAGGGGTCATGTGTGGAAAAAGAACATGCCATCATACAATTAAAGACTGTTTTATAATGCAAATGCAAAAGGAAACCAAGTTAAGGTTGCACCTTACTTTGGGCATCTGCTAACTTCTTTAGTGCATTACCTCAGTTCTTGCTTTACCTGTTCCATTGATAAATGGAATAATTCATTCTCTTGGACTGATACACCATCACCATTATATTATTCTGCTGGAGAAGCTCAGGGAAAACATCTTGAAGCATTGAAACAAGATTGCATAGAATACCCTGGTCTTTTTTCTTTTATCCAGTGTTAAGAAGTGTTTGCCTTAAATCAATTCAAGCTGACAGCATGTAGAATTTAGCTATACAACATTCATTAATTTTGAAAATATAAGAGCCAATGTTAAAAAGTCAACTGCTGTGACAAGCCGGCTTCCTTTTCAAACAGCTGATACTTCAACCAGTTCTGTAGTTTCATTGCAAGAGTCACTGACAGATAACTGCCTTCTCACTATACCACACAGTTCTTTAAATATGATCTGACGTGAGAGAGATTGCTTTGGAAATGCCAGTGGGACTGAAAGCTTTTATAATACATGGTGCTCAGTAACTCTTCATATGCTTTTATTTGTATCAATCAAACCATGACAGCTAGGGCTGAGAAACAAGACATCTGAACAAAAAATAGAATAAAAAAGCTAAGCTGAATCTATAAGAATAGCCAAGACATAATCACATCCTGACATAATTATGAAGTTTCAGGAAACGTACACTGTAACTGATATAAAGCATTTGTAACTGACAACACAGCAAATGCAATATACATCATAAAATGGCAATGATCTCAGTAGTTAGGGGATTTTGCAAGATCATGAAGATGAAGCACAACCAACTTCATCATTCAGTGTAAGTATAAGTTTACTCTTCCTGAGGTGTAGCACCTTGCATTTGTCTGTATTGAACTTCATCCTGTTAGCCCTAGCCCAACTTTTCAATCTGTCAAGATCTTTCTGAATTGTGGTTACATCCTCCAGTATGTTTGCAGTCCTTCCTAATGACTTAAGAATGGTATTTAGAAGTTTGCTTTTTGGGAATTGACTTATAGGTATATGTATATGCATTAGAATGGTTCAGGATGGGCAGCAGGGGTTAATTGATTTTTAAGAGCCTGGGTCCCACATACAGAGTTTCTCAGCCTTCAGAAGCAGACAGGCTGTCTAACACAACAAGGCCAACACATACACACAGCCTGGGAAACTGGGGGCATGTACCATACTGTTCCATAACATGAGATAATGTGGCACCAGTTAACAAGGCCCGAGAGCAGGGGGGTCTGAGTTCTGGTTTTGGGGGAACAGACCTAATTAAGAGAAGGCCCAGAAAGACCAAATTAGTATGTGTGCATGTGATGAGCTATGTGCATGTGTGACGAACACAGAGAGACCATCCAGCAACAGCCATGGATCAAGAATCATCAGGAGGAAAGAGAATACAAAAGCAGAGACTTGAGCGTAACAAAGGGTCTCCTCTCCTCCCTGTTCATCCCTCCCCATACTCTGCCCTAAGAGGGGTCCCCATCTCCATCCCTGGGAGGGGTCCCCTAGGCCACCATGGATAGAGGGCACACCACCAGCCCATCTCATCGACCCCACTGGAGGGCGGGGTGTAGGCCTCTGCATTCCACCTCCAGGCTGCTGACATCTGACTCCTATGAGAGAGCCTCAGAGTGAAGCCTGCATCCTGGCCAGATGTAGTCTGACTCTGATGACAGCCCTAGGATTGGTAACTAGAATTGCTTGATTCTTTGTATTGTTTCTTTTCTGCTATCACTGTGTATTAATAAATTTGATTATTATTGAATAGAAAGGTCATGGTTGGTCTGAGGGTCCCTCCCCCTCTCTGGAACAAGGCATCTGGGTCCTAAATACAGAGCCAACACTTCCCAGTTTCATGCTGTCTGCAAACTTGCTCAAGAAGCTTTATATACCAGCACCCAAATCATTGAAATGTGTGTTGAACAGCACTGGGCCCAGCACAGACCCCTGTGGGACTCCACTCAAAACCTCCTGCTATTTTGACATGAACCCATGAATAATAGGGTGGCCATTATAGAGGACAGTCCAGTTGTCCTCTGTCTTCTATGGATATGAAACTGGGTGCCTTTATGACCTCTATTTTCCTGTTGAAGAGAATAATAGAGGACATAGAGGCACTGGGTTTGGTATCAATAGAGGACAGAGGTCAGAGTAGCAGAAAACTGGAATGTCCTCTATGACGGCCACCTTAGTTAATAATTACCCTTTGCTTATAGCTATTGAGCCAGTTATCTATCCACTTTGTAGTAGTTTTATCCAGCTCACATTTCTCCAATTAGTTTATGAGGTGGTCACCTGGGACTTTGTTAAAAGCCTTGCTAAAGTCCAGATGCACTATATACATTCCCTTCATTCACCCAAGTGAGACTGTTTGATTTATACATTATAAACAGATAAAACCCAAAAGCTCATTCAGGCAAAATTAGAAGAAAACCCCACTGAATTGTAGCTAGTTTACTAACCTAGGTATAATAATCCCTATATTGCAGAAAACTATCTACTGGAAACATAAAACAAACCAGCATTAAATTGCACTATCCTCTGTATTGGGGGTGGGGATGGGGGTAAAATAAAAATGCACATGATTTTATGATGATCAGCTAACAATATGACAAAACCTCAAGTTCTTATTTAAATGAAGCACAATGGAAATGTTGTTTGTGTAAAGATTTCAGGGTTTAGCCCTCTATCTTTGCAGCGTTACTTTTTTTAAAAGGACAAAAACAAAGCAGTGAATGGAAAATTGCTAATGCAAATTTTTGTGAATTTTAATAAGAAAATTGTGCAAATGTCAAAAGAGACAAATATCCTAGTCAGAGTGTAGGTTTGAACTGAATTCTAAATACTGTATTCAATGTATACAGCAAAATGATAAATTATGCTGACATATGAGTAACACATTTTCATGGAAGTTGACTATGTGAGCATATTACCCCAGTGGCTGGGTAAGAAGGATCTCCCTGGTGCTGCCTGTGCTCCTCTCAAGGAAGCAAATGGACCATGCTGCCATTCCGGTGTAGGAAGGCCATGTTATTGGTTCCTGCCT
>NW_005842497.1:706833-740952 GCF_000455745.1 Alligator sinensis | reverse complement strand
AAGTGGCAGGTCTGTATAATTAGGGTTGGAAGTTTACCTGAGGCCTGGGCTACAAGGATAGAGTGTAGCATGCAGAGGATTCTGTGGCATACTGTGAGTCCCAGAAAGCCTTACTGTTGCCCTGCCAAAGAAAGCAATTGCAGTGCTTAGCTGGAGGTCTACTATAAATAATTATTAAGAGAGTGGGGAGCTGTCCATGCAGCATGCCTGGCCAGGAGCAGCGTGATGCTTTGCATCCAGTAGAGGGGGAGCTGGTCTGCCTGCACAGCAGAGGGGGAGGCTGCCTGTAGGGTAAGCAGCCCCAAGTCTCCAAAAAGCTGGACAGCTCCATGTTAAGACAATAAAAAATCAGATATATGTTTCCCACTTTATCCCGGTGTCCCTCTGCTGACAGTTAAATTGTGTCAGAGCCTTTGAAATTCAAGGGCAGTTGCAGAATTTATTACATCTGCAGCCCTGATGTTCTTGTTTATCATGCCAGACAGCCCTTCTACCAAGGTAGTGTTCATCTAGATCAGGGGTGGGTAAAATATGGTCTGCTGGCTGGACAGACTTTGTCTGGCACGTGGTGAGTCCCTCAGTCCTGGCTGGCCCAGGTGCCATCTGGCCTGTGGTGCGTCCCCTGCCACCCCTGGATGTGCAGCTGAGCTTGGGCAGTTCCATGGCCAGACTCCATTTCCTGGTAGCCCTGGCGGTGGCAGTACCTTCTGGTTAGCCACATGGAGACTGGACAGGACCCACACCTGCAGGGCCTGAGACCTAGGCTGAGTACATAGCCCCGGCCCCAGCCCACCCTGACCTGCCCACTACATGCAGGGGGTCAGGTTCCCTGCAGCATCCACTGTAGATCGCTCCCCCCAGCCATGATGAGAGTTGCTGGCAGCAGCAGCCAGGCAGAAGTTGCTGCTGGCAGCAGGAAAAAGCAGGACTTGGCCACCTGCCCCTTGCCACTACCAGGGCTTTTTTTGATGCAGCTGCCTGGGGCCTGTGCTGGGTCTGCCCTGCAGCTCCTTCCCACTGCGCTCAGGGGCCTGAGAAAGCCTGGAGGCAGTGCTGGTGATGGTGGGGGCCCCGGCTGAGCTGCTGCCTGCACCCACATCAGCAATCTGTTTGCCTGCATCCCCATCCCACACAGGGAGGTTTGGTGAGCTGTTGTGGGGTGGGGTGGGGTGGGGGGTGCTGACCTGGTCCATGACAGCTCCTTAAAACTCTATGTGGCTTGTAGGCCCAAATAATTGCCCACTCTTGGTCTAGATCAACTCAGATATGAATAGAGTATCATGTCTTTTTTCTCGCCATGGGTACTCTTATAAAGGTAGGTGCACACAATAGGTGTTTCTAAATTGTTTGCATCATCCCAATCAGACAGTGGACACAGTACTAACACAATTCATGATATATCTTATGTCTATCTATGGGTTAGATCCAGGCTCTCTAGCTGGCAGCACAGAGGCAACATGTGGCCTGTGAGTGGTTAAACTGCAGCCCAGAGAGTTTTTTAGCAAGGCTCTGTAAACCAGTGGGTGAATGCTGCCACTCCCCCTGCCCCCCTTTGCAAATTCAGGGTCTTTGGTTGCTCTTGGTGACTAAAATTGGTGGCAGGGAAAAAGCAAGGTGGGGGAAGTGGTAGCAGTATTCACCCCCTGGGCTCCAACAGCCATGTCAACAAGCTGCCACCTCACTGCTGGACTTGGGGGCCACATCCCCATGAGCAGGAAAGTGCACTTTGCTTCTTGAGCATACACCTGGGCTGAGCTGGGGAAATAAAACTTGCTTTGGGAGTCTGGAGTCAGACATCCAGACATGCCTGGCTGAATGAAGTTGATGTCAGATGATCATCACTTTAGTACTTATAGTGTTTGCTTGCAGGAGGATGCTAATGTTGGTGCATATGTCTTCCCACTGGACTTGGAGAATCTTCTGCAGGCAGCATTGATGGTGCTTCTCCAACAACTTTAGATATCTCCTTCATGTCTCAGCTCTGAGCAAGGTGGGGATCATGACTGCTTGATAAACCAGGAGCTTGGTTTCAAATCTAATGTCATGATTTTGAACACCCATTTCTTCAGGCATCCAAAGGCTGCACTTGCACATTTGAGGCAATGTTGGATTTCTTTATTAATGTCAGTGAGAGGTGGCTTCTGAGGTATGGGAAATACTCAACATTCTTCAGTCTCATTGTGGATCTAGTTTACTGGATCTGGGGACTGATCATTAGGAGCTTGCTGCTGGAGGACCCTAGTCTTCTGATTGTTAAGCATCAATTTCATTTTCTTGTATGCCTTGGTAAGGACATCAACAATTGCCTAAAGATCTGCTTCTGAGTAAGCACACATTACAGCATCATCAGCATAATGGAGCTCAGTAATTGAGGTTGGAGTGGTCTTGGTTTTGGCTTGGAATCATTGAAGTTAAATAGTTTACTATCCATTTGGCAGTTTAGCTCCACTCCAGCTGGAAGCTTGTTGATGGTCAGATGTAGCGTTGTGGCAAGGAATATTGAGAAGGCTGTTGGAGCAATGACACAGCCTTGTTTAATACCCATTTTAACTTCAAAGGGGTCTGTGACGGATCCATTAGTGAGAAGCACCACTCATATAACATCATGGAGCAGGCAGAGAATGGTGACAAATTTCAGTGGGTGTCCATACTTCAGAAGGATCCTCCAGAACAGTTCTTGGCTGACAGAGATAAAAGCTTTTGTGAGGTCAAAGAAGTCCATGTAGAGAGGTTTATGTTGTTCCCAGCATTTCTCCTGCAGCTGGCAAGCTGTGAAGATCATGTCAATTGAGCAGGGATCAGAACTTAAATTTTCTTGTCCTTACTATGTGACTGTCCTAACCAATAGGTAACAGAGTCCTGGTTACTCTGCCACAGTGAATCTTGAATCCTTTTTTTATAATAGTACATTTGGAGGGGCAGATAGTAACACTATCCAGAAGAGCTTCTATCCTGATGGCTAGGACACTTACCTGGGACTGGAAAATATAGGTTTGAATTCTACCCTCAGGCAAAATAAGTTATTGAATTGTGGTCTACCACTTCCTGGCACAACTGCTCAAACAATTGGACTGTTAAGAAAGTGAAAACATTGCTTCTGGACACATTTTATAGTAAAAAGGGACCCGTGCTTTAGTTGATAGAAGGCTTAGGCAACTACCTTCATGAGAGTGTTCAGGGCTATGAATCCCAAGTGGGATTCAAAGATAGGGAGGGAAGACTCACCCTCTTCCTTAGGATGTTCCCTTTGGCTAAAACCAAGCAACAGCGCACTGAGGATCTAGGCAGCTCCATGCTCACTAACCTGGCTATTCTGGCTCCCCTTGAGAAGTGGCTTATTCTTTCTGTGCACTGTATGGGGTCCTAGGCGCCTCATATAGGATTTGGGATTCCACTCCAGGGGCCAAGAACTTAAACATTAGGCAATATCTTATATAACTTTTAGACACCTAAATCCTTTTGTGGATTTGGCCCTAAACCTTTTGGATGTACTTGGTGTTAGACTGAACCAGGGCTTGTATTTTTATATTCCTAGGTGATCCACACTGATAAAATACTACCTGTATCTGTAAACATGACTTAACTCATTCTAATCCATTATAATATGGCCAATATTTGGATCATGCTGCTTCAAAAATAGTCTCTTCTTCTCCTGAAAATTGCATTACTTTACATAGCTTACAATGAATGATGTAAACTGCAGACTCTTGTGATAATGGCCTAGATAAAACAAGTAGAGAGCTGCAGTACTTTGCTGTGTCAGCATTTGTTCAGCTGCAATGACAATCCTGTACACATTAATGGGCAAGAGGGATACATTAGGCAGAAGACATATAAATCTTTGTATATATCTGAATTTGTGTCAGTTTTACATTTAGCATAGATAATAAAATATAGGAATCAAGTAACCTTATGCTAATAGGAAAACTTATAGAAAACTGAAATTTTCCCCACAGAAAATGTCAACATTTGTTTTTTGCCCTAGATTTAAATTAAAAGTTGAAAGAGTGAATTCCTTGAAAGTTAAAATAAACCTATTTTCAGCATTATCAGCTCAAATTAAATACATACACATCCATCCATCCATATTTCTCTAGTAAATATATTTTCTTTTAGTCTGTTGGGCTGACCAAAAGCAAATGGGTTCTACTGTGCATTTCCTTCACAGTTCTGGTTCTCATTTGCTCCTATGATCTAGATTCCTGGCTGAACTCCATCTTCTATGATGCTGAGCAGACTCTCTTCTGATCCAGTACCATATCATGAGAGTCACATGGTTGTAGATATATTATGGAAGATTTAGTATGGAAGGCAGAGGCAGAGGGAGTGGCGAGGCTGACCAGTATGGAATATGGGGACATCAGCACGGGGCCCCGGGCAGTTGCCCCAATTCACGCCCCCAGGGACAGCCCTGACTGTGCCACAACAGATAAATGTAGCTTAATGTTGAGAACTCAACTGAAGTGAAACAGTTTGAGTCTGTCATATTTTCCTTGCTAGAAAATGTAGGAAATAAAAAAAAAGACATTTTACAGAAACAGTATTGAAAAATGATTCTAGAAGAAAATTCCTGATCAATATGTAGTATCATTTACCCTAGAGACTGTCCGGAGGTGATGTGACTCCACCAGATTGTTGTTTGAGGCGTTAAGTGACATGGCTACCCGTGAGTGACATTCGGTGACGCAGTGGCGGAGGAATGTGACCTTAATATGCACCATCATGCGGACAGTGCGTGATCGCTTATAGCCTAACCAGTCAGGAGTTACCCCTAGAGCGTGACTGGCCAGACCAGCATGCTGAGGCCTCCAGAGTGTTCCATCAAGGGGGGGACCCTGATTGGCTAGGGAATCTATGAAGGGGACTGCACGTCTCGGCGTAGGGTCCTTGGGATCAGATCAAAAAGACAGCCTGATCACCTGTCTTGCCGTCTGGACAGACCCCTAGGCTTCTAGCTAGATTGCTAGCATACGCTGCTACAGCTTATAATTAGACCACACGCAATCTGGAACGCCCTGTGTGTTGCCCAACTAGGCATCATACTTGTATCACCACTACACCTTACTTGTCACTCGCTGCTACTCATCATTTGTTCGTTTTTCTACCCGCACCACGTCGTCTGTGTCCACCTGCTACTGTAAATGGTCCTTGTAATTAGTTCCTGTATTCATCAGGTTACTTCAACTCGTTAATCATCTGGTTGGCTTGTAAGTAAACTTATAAATTTTCCTCACATACCATTTGTCTCAGTATCATGCTCTTTCTCCCTCTCTCTTACACCTGGCATCCCCGAGCGTGTCTGGGTTGGTGTCACTACCCAGTGCCCCACTCGACACGCAACTGCGGCCGTTTCCCAAGCACTATCTGGGAATCGTGGCCCACAGAGACTAGTACAAATATTTTGGTTAACAGATGAGGTTGTCTAAAGAAATGGGAGTAGAATTGTACTCTGTATCAGGGGATGCTTTATGGAGGTCGTCCAAGTCAGGATGTTATCTAGTATGGATCATCTCTTGTACTTGTTTATGTACCTGTTTCTCTAGGTATTTAAAGCATCAGCCAGTGAAATATTTTGGTTAAACTACTGACTATTAAAAGACTGAAAACTGAAAAAAGAAAATCCAGAGACAGAATTCAGCATAGAAGACATCAGGTATTATGTGTGTGTGTGTGAGAAACACACACATAAATGCATACGTGTATATTTGCAGAATCTTCTGCCTGCAGAAGAATTTGAATAGTGCTGGTTCTCTTGAGCATCCCTATTGTGGGAAGGCCAGCACAGAGAGGTGTTTTTTGCTTTTTTCCTTGACTATGCCCTGCCATTAGCTCATTCTTACAATTGTTTGCAGGGTAGTTTGCAGTCTAAAGATCTAGTGGATGACCAGTTAAAATGTCTGACTTTGGATTTAGATGTGCAAGTTTGAGCCTTGCACTAAACTTCTACTAAAAAGATTGCCCAATTGTCCTAGCTGTAAATGAGTACCTAGTCTTTTGATTTAAAGATTCAAAGATGTGATACCAGTCACATTGCTCCTTTGTACTGAACTGGTTACAGAAACAATGTGGTTGACACACTCTAAATTCAGTGTCTCTAGTCTTCAGTTCTAGAAAGAGTCATCTGTTTATCATTATATCCTGCCTTCATCATTATATCCAAAGCCCACTTGTATATTAATATCACAGCAATTAATACATCAGTTCCTTTTTCTCTGAAGGGCAGTCTTTTCCCCTGGGATGCCAGTCGGAGGGGGAAAGGAGTCCAGGAGAGCTAGCTGTACTTTAAAGAAACCTTATTGAGGATGCAGGAATGAACCATCCTGATGTGCAGGGAGACTAGCAAGTATGGCAGAAGACCAGCTTCGCTTAGCAGGGAACTCTTCGGTGAGATAAAACACAAAAAAGAAAGCTTACAAGGAGTAGAAACTTGGACAAAAAGCTAGGGAGGAGTACAAGAGCATGCTGGGATGAAATCAGAAAGACCAAAGCGAACTAGAGTTACAGCTAGGAAGAGACATGAAGGGTAACAAGAAGGGTTTCTATGTCAGCAACAAGAGGAAGATCAGGGAAAGTATAGGTCCCTTACTAAATGGAAAAGGCAGTTTAATGATAGATGGTGTGGAAAAGGCTGAAGTACTCAATCCTTTTTTCACTTCAGTCTTCACAGGCAAGGTCAGCTCCCAGACTACTGCACTGGGCAGCACAGTTTGAGGAGGAGGTGAGCAGCCAACTGTGGCAAAAGAACAAGTTAGGGACTACTTAGAAAGGCTGGATTTGTATGAGTCCATGGAGCTCGATGTGATGCACCTGAGGGTGCTGAGGGAATTGGCCAATGTAATTGCAGAGCCACTGGCCATTATCTCTGAAAACTTGTGGCAATTGGGAGAGGTCCCAGATGATTGGAAATGGGCAAATCTAGTGCCCATTCTTAAGAAAAGGAGGAAGGAGGATCCAGGGAACTACTGACCAGTCAGCTTTACTTCAGTCCCTGGAAAAATCATGGAGCAGGTTCTCAAGGAATCCATTTCTAAGCACTTGGAGCAGAAGGTGATTAGAAAGAGTCAGTGTGGATGCCCCAAGGGTAAGTCACGCCTGACCAACCTGATTGCCTTCTATGATGAAAAGACTGGCTCTGTGGATGCAGGAAGAAAAGAGGATGTCGTGTACCTTGACTTTAGCAAGGCTTTTGATACAGTCTCCCACAACAGTCTCACAAGCAAGCTAGGGAAGTACAGTTTGGATGAATGGACTGTAAGATGTATAGGAAACTGACTGGACCATCAGGCTCAAAGGATAGTAATCAATGTCTCAATGTCTAATTGGTAGCTAGTATCAAGTGGAGTGCCCCATGGGTCAGTCCTGGGGCCAGTTTTATTCAATATATTCATCAGTGAGCTGGAAGATAGCAAAGAGTGCACCCTCAGCACAATTGCAGATGACACCAAGCTGCGGGGAGTAGTAGATATGCTGGAGGGTAGGGCTACCATTCAGAGACACCTCAAGAAATTGGAGGACAGGACCAAAAGAAATCTCATGAGGTTCAATGAGGACAAGTGTGAAGTCCTGCACTTAGGAAGGAACAATTCCATGCATCAGAATACAGGCTGAAGAGTGACTGGCTAAGCAGCAGGTCTGTAGAAAAGGATACGAGAGTTACAGTGGACAATAAGCTGAATATGAGCAGTGTGCTCTTGTGAAGAAGGCTAATGGCATACTGGGCTGCATAGTAGAAGCATTGCCAGCAGATTGAGGGAAGTGATTATATGTCTCTATTCTGCACTGGTGAGGCAACATTTGGAGTACTATGTCCAGTTTTGGGCTCCCCACTACAGAAAGGATGTGGACCTAGGGCAACAAAAGTGGTTCCGGGGTTGGTGCACATGACTTCTGAGGAGAGGCTGAGGGAACTGGACTTATTTAGTCTGCAGAAGAAAAGACTGAGGGAGATTTAATAGCAGCCTTCTACTACCTGAAGGGTGGTCCCAAAGAGGATGGAGCTAGACTGTTCTTAGTGCTTGCAGATGGCAGAATGAGGAGCAGCGGTTTCAAGTTATAGCAAGGGAAATTTAAGTTAGATATTAGGAAGAATTTTCTCACTAGGAATGTAATAAAACACTGTAACAGGTTACCCAGAGAGGTTATGGAATCTCCATCCTTGGAGGTTTTTAAGACCTGGGGTAGACAAAGCCTTGGCTGGGATTGTGCTGCTTTGAGCAGGGGGTTGAACTAGATGACCTCCTAAAGTCCCTTCCAACCTTAATTTTCTATGATTCTAATCTTTCTATGATTCTGCAATTCAACCTCCCAACATGGATAGACTTCAATGCAACTGTTAGCATTATGGGTGAAACTCATGTGTACAGAAGACAGATTATTTTTAGTTACTGGCCCACACACCCGGAACTTACATGTTGAAGACATCAGGTTAACCATAAACCTCGATGTCTTTGGAACAAAATCAACATTTCATTTTTCAACATATGCTTGCCAAAATAATAGAAGGAAAATATAAGTCAACTTCCACTGGGTGAAAGAAGAGAGACAGATAAAATTATATCTTATGTGTATTCTTATATTTAGCAGCTGCTCAGAAGCTCCAATGGTAGCAACCTTTTACACGTCAAGAGAGAGGAGAATCATGTTCTCTACCCTGTTTGTAGGATTCTACATCTGGAGCTGAGAGAGATCTTCTACTATAAAGACAAGCTCAGAGAAATGTAAGTGGGGTTTGAAATGAAATGATGCTGTCATTTTATCTTAGGTTAGGCTAAGGGGGAATAACTGACCTCAGATTTTTTTTCTTTAATTGCTATTTCTTTGAAGGAGAAAAGTTAGCTTAGAAATAGTTTGCATCATATTATTATCACGCAAAATCTTTTGATGCTAATGTTTCACTGGTATATGTTGTAACCCCATTCTTAATTTGATCTATACTCTCAGTACTGCTGGTTACATGAACCAAGGAGACATTACAGTATAAGTAAATGTGAATAATTCACATTTATGACATCTACAACTTCCCCATCATGAGTTACTTTACAGCTCTTACATTCTCTCAGTGTTTGCAAGGGATTTTTATGCCACCCTCTTTATCATCATGGCTAGGGACAGAAGTTACATATAAACTGGTTTAAGTTATCAGAAACTGGTTTAACCCTGTAACAGAATATAAGTTCAGTGCACATAAACCTGTTTCAAAGTGGCTGAAACTGGATTAAGATAAACCTGGTTGAATGTTGTGTCAGACTTAAGTGATTTAAGTCAAACCAGTTTATGAAATGTCTGTCTCAGACCCCTTCCTGGTTCAAGTTAAATCAGAGTCCCCCAGCATCCCAGCATGTTTTTTAGCCCTGGGCTATGCTGTCTGCTCTAGAGAGCAGGGCTCGCTCTGCCCCTCTGCTTCCTAGCTGGAGCAGTGAGGGCTGGCTCACTGGCCTCACTTGCTGGCTCACTGCCTCCTCCCCCCCACAACAAACCATGGATGAGGTCTGGAAGGTTAAACTCACTTTCCCCTGAGTACAGAGCCTCCCTGCCCTGCCGGCTGTGACTGTGGACTACAAAACCCAGAGGCACCTGGAAGCAGGAAGAGGAAGTGACGAGCAACCCTACAGAGTCCTGCTGCTCTGATTCTGGACTGCGAATAACAGAGACCTTGGGGGCAACAGGAAGAATAAGTGAATACACAGCCCATGATGTGTTTATAGTTCTTCAGTTTCTAGTTTTTCAGAGAAAGAACTATTCTTGTTCAAACGTTTATAAATTCAGTGTCACTACCTTCCCTCCTCCCCCCCGCAAGGCAGAGCACAGGCTGGGGCCTAGCCATGCCCCGTCTGCTCCGGTGGGGGGGAAATGTCTTGGAGGGCTTTCTCAAATCCCTCTTCTGTGGCAGTGGTTGGCAGGGATGCTCTAGAGCCCCCCAGGATTCTAGGTTGCATCATATACTGACCTGCTAGCCTTTAAGGGAGGGCTTAGAACTCATCATATATTGTAAGTCAAAATGTGTGTGACGGCATTGTCCACATGGCAAATTCCGTCACAATAAGATATCATCAACAGGTTCTGTGGTCCCAGGATATAAATAGGAGAGATGTTAACAATTCATGTTTTCTGGGTAAGCCAGTTTGATTAGTATGTCTCCCAAAAGAGCTATATTCTTGAGAAAAACACAAACACAACAAACATTCTGGAGGATAAAAATTGCACGTTGGCTTATGACAAAAAATAAGCAAAAGAACAGTAAGTAAAATCTGCATTAGAGAAAGATGGAAAGAAATTACAATATTTTCTCAGATGCACAAATGCTCTCTGCCTGTTGGTATGCCCAGTCATTTCTGATTTTTTTTCATCATCTCTCTCTGTTTCACTCTCTGCAGCTGTGATTTGTTGTCTAGGTTTACAGTGTTTTGTGTTTATTCAGTCATCTTTGTTAGGTCACCATTTGCTTTAATCTAACCAGTTTTTTATGTTAGAATCTAGTGTCAAACTCTTGCTTTTCAGATATTCCAAAAGAGTGTTTCCAAGTTGTAGCAGAAATGACTCACTGGAACCCTGTTTGTAACAAACAGGATCATGTCTTCTTGATCTGAACTAACAGTTATCCAAGGTGAATTTTAATGAAAGAGGTCTTTTAAGAATTGCATGTATTGAGCATTACCATGCTTTGTTACATAGAGAAAATGAATCATTAGGATATCATTGGTAGTAATTTAGAAATATTATTAAGTCATTAACCTGAGACAATTGCTTTGTTCAAGTCTCATCATGTGAAAGCTGATTTAAATGAATATACATTATAGAATATGCCAAGCTTTTCACAATTTTCTAATCAAGAAAATTCCAGACAGACTTGCTCAACAGTACAATTATTTCAGAACCGCAAAATAGATGATCATTAATAAATATGTCATTTTCACTGATACTTTATGCCCTAAAGAGCCCCTTTTGAATTGGATGGAATGGCAGAAAGGCACAAAAGTAATCATCTCAATCATCAAATTTTTTTTATGATATATCATGTAGTGGTACAACAAAACATACAAATTATACCCCTTATCCTCTGCCCAGAGATGAAAAGAAAGTTATGAGGGGTAAATTGAACTCTTAGGCTTGTTTGTTGTCCATGCCTGCATCCAGACAGGCATGGACAACTAACATAAGGACACCTTGTGTTGCTGCTAGTTGTCCCTAGGCAACACCCATGCCACATGCCTTCTGGTGCATAGCAGGTTACCTTGAGTGGGCTAGGGGAGGCTGGGGCCAGCAGCCTTACCTGGGATCTTAGGGGCTGGGGAAGCTGCAGCTGCATTGCTCCTTGCAGCTTGGAGCCTGGCTGGCAGCTGGAGTGTGGATCCAGCCAGCCAGGCTCCAGTTTTGGGAAGCACAAGTTTTCCCTGCATGTGTTGTCCCATTTTTTTTTGTGTGGGTCTTTTTGACTCCTAGATATCCAGGGTCAACGCCCCCTCTCACCCTGTGCTGCAGGGTAGCAGTGCAAGAAATGCCTGAATATGTAGAATGTGGCAATGCAGATGGGTCTGTGGCACCATATACTGCATGGCTGTGCTTGTCTAGATGCAGCCTTAGGGCTCATCCAGACCAGTGGGAATGTGTGTTTCCCTGGGGACAAGTAGCAGTGACATACCTTGTGTTGCTGCTACTTGTCCCTGGGGAATGCCCATGGCACAGACTCTGGCATGTGGTAGGTTACCCCGGGTGGGGTAGGGGAGGCTGGGGCCAGCAACTGGGCTGGCCTCAGCAGCCTTACCTGGGGGCCTCTGGGAGCTTCAGCTGCGGTGCTTCTGCAGCAGGAAGCCTGGCCATCAGCTGGAGCATGGCTGTAGCCGGCCATGCTCTGGTTTTGGGTAGCACATGCTGCCATCATGTGCGTCGCCCCACTTCCTTTGGTGTGACCCTGGAGATCCCCAGGGTAAAAAAAAAACCCTTGTGCTGCAAAGCAGTGCAGGAAACACCTGTATGTGCAGTGTGTTGTCTGGATGTGTCCTTAAAGTGCAAGCCCCATTTCTCACTGAGTAAAATACAGGATAACCTAGCATATATTTTCAAAGTGTATCTGAATATGCAACATAGTGCATATATTAATACAGCCATTTAAAAAATTTTGGATGGAACATTTTCCTATTGAAATATAGTTTCATTGAAATCTAAACCTTATATATATTTGTACACTGTTGAACAATTTTGCTTCAACAGTGTCATTTAATTCATTCTCTTTTGACTTCCATACCAGATTGGAATATTTCATACAAGAGAATATTTTTTATTTTATACTAAGCTTGATATTGCATGTAAAAGTCTAAATGAAATGAATAGATATGACACTATCATTTGACATCAATAAAACAACACACTCAAGCAATCAGATCATAAACTGAAACCTTTTTGAAATGTTCTTTTCATGTAAAATTTCAAAATTTTATTTTTTTTATGCTGCTTTGGAATGGAAAAAAACACATCAAATTTCTGAAGTTGCCTTGGGGCAGAAAGTCTGCTTCCTGACCAGCTCTATTTAATACCAGTTGGAATAGTTTCAGCTTCATTTATTAAAATTACAATATGATAGGTGGGTTGCAGTTTTACATGTTGTTATTGGCTTACCTTAAATAGTTCGAACAGCTGTCTGACAATGGGCAGAGCATAGAGTACAGCATGAGCACATATAAAAAGTACTACTATTCTACAGAATGATTCCAATTACTGCACAATCACTTTGTGAACAGAGTTACTCCCTCTCTGTTTCATACACAGGCGACAGGTGCCTTCAATAGGACCCTACCTACTTGTCACCCACCATTTTTATGGTGCCTACAGAAAAGACTGGCTGGAGTCAGAGTGTCGTTAATATTTACTTCCTCCTGTGCAGTATTTGTTCAGGATTTCTTTAGGTCTAGTTTGTGAAACTCATGCTCTTGCCCTGCATAATGGAGGGGAAGTGAACCATCGTTGCTCCAGAAGCACTGAAGAGATTGTTTCAGGCACATACAGTCTCTCCTGGGGGTGCTCTGCACATGAAAGTTGCAGAATATGGATGGATAATCTTGATAGTTATCTACTAGTGGAGTAGAATGCCGTGTTGAGGCCAGCTCTACACCGCAAAAGGTATATCAAGATCGTTATGCTAGTTTAGAGATGCCAGCAAATCTTCCAAGCATAGATGCAGCTTAAACCAGCAAAAAGGGTAACCCTGCAAATATAATTTATATTGATTCATTAAGCAAAATAAGCTTTACCAGAAAACCCCCCACTTTTAACACAACATAGCTGCATTTACTTTAGAAGGGTTTGGTGATTCAGATGTCACAAAAATCACTCTCTCTCAGCATGCTGTCTACACTATGCTGACTCCACACCATGGCCTGGTTCAGGAGAAGAAAAGCTTAGAGCCTACATTTTCCTGCTCCAGCACTTCCAACCCCAAGCATTCAAAAACCATGAAGCAGGCCTCCAAAATATTGACTAAAAAGACTTGGGAGATTTTAAAACATTGAACAAGACTTTTAATGTGCTTTCTCATTCCTTAGCATTGACGATTCAAATTTTCAAGCTTTTTTTCTGTAAATATGAGGGCTGTGAAACTTTTAATTTGTTTAATCATGAAAGTTGATCCTGCCATAATCCCATAGGTCTGGGAAGAAATGTATTAATTATTGTGAGACAAAATATCAGAGCTGATAACATCTCTTTTCACAGTCTTGCTTTCTGTGGTGGTTAGCATAAAGGTGTTTAAGGGTGCTGGGACTAATTTCATGGGATGCTTTTGTGCAGCTATATAAGAGAGGGGGCTTCTTTGGGATATACAAAGAGTAGAACAACAAGATATACAAACTATGTTTTTCTGACAGTGCTTCAGTTGTGGCAAACAGATAGATGCTCTTCAGAAGATGAACAACAGATAGAAAAGGTGGCAGCACCTGGTGGAATGATGGTCAATGTGAAGAAATATGAGATGATAAGAAACCATCAGTATAGAAAGAATACATTTAAGGATTACAAATAATTAGCTGGAACAGATTGCATCTTGTGAAACTTCATTAGGAGTGATGAGCAGAGCAGCAAAGAGTAAAGGCAAAGATGGTTTTTACTATAAGGCATGGTACAGATGTACGTTATAGACTAACTGAATCAGAGATGCATAAACTTTCATAAGCAAGAGCTCACTTCATCAGATGCCATGGAAAGAAATACCCAGAGGAGGCTATCAAAAGGAGAGAGTGATTTGAATACAAGAGAGGTGGTGGGGGAGGTAATGTTGAGAGAGGAGAACAAGCAATAAACCTAGAGGGACATGGAGGTCAAAAAAGGTTAATCCAGGTAATAGGATAAAAATCTATAGTCCCCGTTTAGACCACACTTAACCCAATGCAGCATGTGGATTTTTTGTTCTGCAGTTCTGTGTTTGAGTTGGCTTTTAAATTCTGCTGTTTAAGAACAGCTATTCTGATGTCAGCGATAAAATGTCTAGGAAGGTTAAAGTGTTTTAATACAGCCTTTTTGTGTTTTTAGACTTGATGACAGACCGATGCCCCCTCCTTCTTTCACATAAGAATTGGCCCCATCTAGCTAATGTAGACAGTAGAGTGGCACTATAAGCAGGTGATAGCACATATGGTATTGTTAGAGGAGCAGGTGAATGAATGTCAGATGTTACAATCCCTGTTATTTGGTCCATTGATGATGTGGTCTGTATTGATGAGGGGACACAATTTGCATCAGTCCATTGCAAGGCTTGGTGCCATAGTAAGACTAGGTATTAGGTAGCCTGTTGCTTGAGAGACACCATTGAGGGTGAGGGCTGTCTGCAAGTCAGGAAAGGTTTGTCCTGCATGGCTACTTTGAGATGGTGGTTATTTGCCATAAGGCATTATGGGCCATTAATAATGTGTCCAAAGTGTTCAACCTGGAGGTTGTACATGGCAACCAGAGGGATTTTGTTGTCTCTGTCTCAGGGTTGATACCTTAGCAGATGAGAGCAGAGCCTGAGCCTGGCTTTGTTGATTTGAGTGGCTAAGGTTATGGGAATCTATTGTAGGTGTAAGAATTGCTGCTCCAGATCCTTAATGTGTGCAACCTGGTCAGTGGGATCAGACCAGATATGACTGCAATGTAGAACTATGCTGTAGACTATGGATCCTAGTGGTGTGCTTAGGATGAAAGCTGTTGCTATGGAGGTGGTGGTAGTTGAGGTGGGTGGTAGGTTTCTGATACAATTTGATGGTGATGTTGACCTCTGGAGATTTAGCAACTTCAGTATGGGAAGGCTGAACTAGGTTGAACTGGTTGGTAACCACACAGACACAGAGGAAATTCAGGCACATGCCTACAGTGGCTCAGGCTAGAATCCAAGGGGGGCTAGAGTAGCCCTCCCTTGACTTTCACAGGGCTGAGCTGAGGGAGGTGTGGTCAGGCCCTGGCAGAACACTCTTACTATCCCCCCACCCCCTCCTGAGCAGCCCAGCAGGGAATGTTTGTCACCCCTAACTCAGTGTTTATTAACCCATTAAGAAAATAAAGCCTCTCTCCATTAAATTGTGGAGCTGTTCTTAAACAGGTCTTCTTAAACAGCGTTTCCAAGGAAGGACATTACATTACCTGTTGATTAGCTCTAAAAAGCCTGTCTGCCTTCATCATCTCCTCCAGCATGGATGGTAGCCAGCATGTGGTCTGCTAGCCAATGCTGAGGTTTCTGTGTAAGGCAGAGGGGAGTGGGGAATAATCCTTGTTTAGCAGGGAGAAGCCAGGCAGACACTCGCTGCCTGAAAGTCTCTGCCAATCTACAGCCAGGGTGCAGAGGGGAGGGGCCAGCTCTGCTGTGGAATAGAGAGCTCCACCCAGCCCAGAGAGCATGCTGGGCTGCTGGGGGTATCTGGTTTATCTTAAACCAGCAAGGGGTCTGGGACAGACACTGCATAAACTGGTTTGACCCAAATCAGTTGGCTGATAAACCTGGTTGAATGTAGTACCTCAAACCAGTTTCAGCCATTTTCAAACTGGTTTATGTGCAATGAATATCTGTTCTGTTACAGGCTTAAACCAGTTTTGGATCATTTAAACCGGTTCATGTGTAACATCTGTTTCTAGCCATGGTGGAGGTATAATGATCTGGCTAAACTCCTGGAGAAACTGCTACACACAGGTGCAGCGGTGACTTTTGGGTGCTGTCACACCACTGGCTAAATCTCATGGCTGCAATGGCAGCTGTTTTTTTCCCATCACCCCCAGACATTGCCCAGGGCACCTGCTCTGGTCCCCCTGTCTTAATTTTGCCACTGCCATGTTGTCATGATGGAGGATGGAAAGATCCCAAAGCAGGCTATGCACTGGATAATGCTACAAGGGAAAAGAAGGATGAGAAGCCAGCAAAGAAGTTGGAAGAAAAGCATCTATAGAATGTTGGAGATGATCAGGCTATTTGCGGGAGGAAGTGTGTCATGCCAATCAAGGGAAGTCATTCTTCCACTCTATTCAACACTGGTGAGGCCTCACCTAGAGTACTGTGTCTAGTTTTGGGGCCTGCACTTTGAGAAGAATGTAGACAGATTGGAAAGAGTCCATTACAGGGTAACAAAAATGATTAGAGGCCTGGGAAGCAAGACTTATGAGGAAAAGATAAAAGGACTAGAGTTATTTAGTCTGGATAAGAGAAGTTTGAGGGGGAATTTGGTAATAGTCTTCAAATATCTGAAGGGCAATTACACAGAGGATGGAGATGGGCTTTTGTCTGCAGCCATAGGGGACAGGCCCAGGAAAAATGGCCTCAAACTGTACTAGATGAAATATAGGTTGGAGATTAGGAGCTTTCTGACTATAAGGGTGTTTAAACATTGGAATAGGCCACCTTGATAAATTACACAATCTCCATCTCTTGAAATTTTCAACAGCAGGGTGGACAGAAACTTGGTTGGGAAGGTTTAGGGTCAATTCTGCCTTGAGCTGGCCTAGACAACCTTGTGAAGTCTCTTTCAGCCTTATTTTCCTATGATTTTATTCAGCCTGGGATTTTAGCCCAGAACATTAGTCTGGTATAGTGGATGAAAGAAGATAACGTACCAAAATACACTGTGTTTTCTTATGCTCCCAGAAGGAAGTACTAAAAATACAGCAATTCAATTATATATGCAAGGGAAGGGCATATGGATTTTTAGCAACTACTATTTTGTATTTAGAAGTTACTGGAAATATAACATTTCAAATTCACAGAGACCTGTGATTCATGGACTACCTAAAAACATTTTTAGTAGTTATATGTAATTTATATTTATCCAGGCATCTTTAGTATTTCAACCCTTGAACACTGAAGATACCTGAATGCAATGCCATTAATAAAAATAAGTTATTATTACTAAACTTACTCGGAGAGCAAACCTTTAATTTGTTTTTTGAACTCTCAAGCAAAGAAACTTTTTATAGTTGGCATGGTATTTAGCTATTTGAAAAATAAGATACATAACATTTTCTTGATTTTTCAGACAATTTTGATTGAAAGGTCAACATCATAACATGATGCAGAATTAATCTCTTTGAACTTTCAAAATACATCTTATAAAATGTGGTTAAAATAGTTTGATTAAGTAATATAGCTAACATTCATATCTAAAGGTTTGAAGAGCAGCTTTGTAACAGAATGGTTGTCCTGAAATATTGCCACCCCTGCAGAATGAATGGTGAAGTGGCACATACGCAACTGAATAAACCATTTGGCCCATACAGTTCATTCTGGGAAGATCAGATCATAATTATATTGCATCCCCCACAACTTCTGCTGTGCTCTGCTGCCTATCTGTGCTATCAAGCATAAGGCAGCTAAAAATCCACACATCCAGCTCTGTGCTTTTCCTCAAATGCATCTGAACATCCCTGGGGAAAACTCCAATAAACTTCATGAACCATCTTGGAACTTAGGAAGAGACATTTAAAATAGAAAATGTAGGTGCTAAGAAGGACATTCTGAGGGCATAATTTGCATGTACATGCATACAAGCATGTTCAACAGTGGCCAAATAGACTGTGGATCCCAAGGATGTGAAAAGGTACCTGGGCAAAATTAAAAAAAAAGAGAAGCAAAGAGAAACTAATTGTCGTGGGAAAATGAAGGCCCATGTTACTGCATTTATTTGAATATAAGATGGCCCTGATTATAAAGCGACCCCCCCAAAGACTTACATTCTGTATATGAAAAAAATGATAAATTTGATATAATTTTCCAGGTATAGAATCTAATTATTGGAGCTTTGTCTTGAATTTGTCAATTTCCCACTGTAACAGCAGGGAAAATAGATCTAGGGAGTCAGGTAACCTCCTTATTCCCTTTATATTATACAAACTATGAATGATATTAGTTCAAGGCCAAAGGCTTATGGTTTTCCACATAGTTCGTGGGCTGGGCCATCCAGAGACAGCAGCATTTCAAGCCACAGCTCAGCACTGCCCTGTATGTATGTGTATTCCAGATACCCCCCACTAAAGGTCCACGTGCTAATTATCCCCCACTCATGACTGAAACTAGGTGTTCTTAGCCTGGGATCCTCCAATAATTTATATGTAGACAAAGAAACTTTTTATAGTTGGCATGGTATTTAGCTATTTGAAAAATAAGATACATAACATTTTCTTGATTTTTCAGACAATTTTGATTGAAAGGTCAACATCATAACATGATGCAGAATTAATCTCTTTGAACTTTCAAAATACATCTTATAAAATGTGGTTAAAATAGTTTGATTAAGTAATATAGCTAACATTCATATCTAAAGGTTTGAAGAGCAGCTTTGTAACAGAATGGTTGTCCTGAAATATTGCCACCCCTGCAGAATGAATGGTGAAGTGGCACATACGCAACTGAATAAACCATTTGGCCCATACAGTTCATTCTGGGAAGATCAGATCATAATTATATTGCATCCCCCACAACTTCTGCTGTGCTCTGCTGCCTATCTGTGCTATCAAGCATAAGGCAGCTAAAAATCCACACATCCAGCTCTGTGCTTTTCCTCAAATGCATCTGAACATCCCTGGGGAAAACTCCAATAAACTTCATGAACCATCTTGGAACTTAGGAAGAGACATTTAAAATAGAAAATGTAGGTGCTAAGAAGGACATTCTGAGGGCATAATTTGCATGTACATGCATACAAGCATGTTCAACAGTGGCCAAATAGACTGTGGATCCCAAGGATGTGAAAAGGTACCTGGGCAAAATTAAAAAAAAAGAGAAGCAAAGAGAAACTAATTGTCGTGGGAAAATGAAGGCCCATGTTACTGCATTTATTTGAATATAAGATGGCCCTGATTATAAAGCGACCCCCCCAAAGACTTACATTCTGTATATGAAAAAAATGATAAATTTGATATAATTTTCCAGGTATAGAATCTAATTATTGGAGCTTTGTCTTGAATTTGTCAATTTCCCACTGTAACAGCAGGGAAAATAGATCTAGGGAGTCAGGTAACCTCCTTATTCCCTTTATATTATACAAACTATGAATGATATTAGTTCAAGGCCAAAGGCTTATGGTTTTCCACATAGTTCGTGGGCTGGGCCATCCAGAGACAGCAGCATTTCAAGCCACAGCTCAGCACTGCCCTGTATGTATGTGTATTCCAGATACCCCCCACTAAAGGTCCACGTGCTAATTATCCCCCACTCATGACTGAAACTAGGTGTTCTTAGCCTGGGATCCTCCAATAATTTATATGTAGATAAGACATAGGGCAGCCTGATCTGACTTTATCTCATGGAGTTAGGGAGGAGTGGGGCACACAAAGCTGTTTGGGGCCCCATTCAGTGATGTTTACCAGACATTTAAGGCTGGTAAAGAAACAGGATTTACTGGAAAAGGGAAAGAAAGGTGCAGCTCAGCTCTAGGAGTGAAGAGGTAGAGAAATGCATAGAAATGTGTGCAATGTAGTGGCATGACTTGAAAAGGAGTCATCACTGAGCAGGACTCTGCTCAATGGGTGTTGCCATATATCTCATTCATATATCTTATTCATACACCATATATCTTATTCACCGCTCCATGGACTGCCATCTTGGTACCGATTACCTTAAAAGTAACACCATCAGGAGGAGTCTAGTACCCCTGGTAGGGTCACCGATGGTGATAAGGTCAAAGGTGAAGTATCAGATAAAAAGCACTCCAACATAACATAAAGACCTCAATGGTCGAGCAGGTAGATGAAGAAGGCCGACTTCTCATGGCTGTGAAGGCAGATGAAGGCTGCTGTGGAAGAGTAACCCCAGTTGTTTTGGATCTCCCTGCCACTAGACACAGGTTTCTCCTCTGCCAAGAACTGTGTGGTTGCTGATACACAATGGCCCTCTCATGTAAAACAAGTCACGTTCAGGCTTTTCCCACTGGATTCAACATCTACCACAATAACCAATCCATTACCCACAGGAGTAATCATCCTCGACCATGAGGGATTGCTGCTGTCACCACCAATATCTTATTCAGATGGGTTGCACTGACTTATCTTTGTGATAGATTCCCATTTGCTCTATATGGGTCATATACTTTATAGTCATGCTCAGTCATGGACGTGTTTAATCAACTTCATAGCTGGTTTCCATTACTGAGCACATGATGTTTTTAGCAGCAGTTCAAAGATAGGCAAAGTATTTAATGTGGTTTCCTTGTATGCAAATGCAAGATGGGGGGCTTCCCCCCCCCCACATTGATTGGGAAGAAAAGAAATCAACTTATATTTGAGTAAATAGAGTAATTTGATGCCCACAAGTATGTCTAGGCGCTTGGTTGACAATAAGAGGCATGCTGAGCTATCAGAATTCAGTTCCTACTCCTAGCTACACATCTGCAACTTCCTTTGGACCTTGGGAACCAGACAGGTACCAGAAAAATCTCTAGTCCTGAAAAAAGCAGTTCGCTATCCCATATTCAGTACATGTCCTGTTATGTCATGAACAAGCATGATCTACGAGGAACAGGCCAGGTCCGAATACACAAGTTTGGTAATGAAGAGTGAGCCCCAACTTGAAGAGTTGCTGATGAGAGCTCAGAAACCTCTCTGAGGGTTGCCACTTCTCTGTTGATTGCATTGTTAAGAGTACCCATAGAATCAGCAGGGACAGCTGCATTATAGTTCAAATACCATCATGAACAGGAAGAGTGCATAATCATGAAAAGGAGAGGTCTAAGTTGAAAATGTATTATGTGATTGGAAAATGTATTATGTGATCTAGGTCATCTGATCTCCATCCCAGCAGTCACTAGGGATTAATATGATGAGGGAAACTCTCAAATGGGGCCTAGCTGGTATTGAAACCCATTAGACTACTAGCTATATTTAACTTTGTTAAAAGGGAAAATTAGCTTTACACAGAATTTTGCAACTGGCATGCATCCACCAGCAAATACTCTAACAAGAACATGACTTCTAGAAATCCATCATTATTTAAAACAAGTAATTTCAGGATAGAACATAATTTTCTTCGTTTCTGTCTCTCACCTAGTAAAATGAGTCACCAACTGCATTTGGGGCCCATAGGCCCTCCCATAATAGAGTTATTAAATACTAATCGTAACAACAGGCAAAATACTTATGATAAAGAAAAATAAATAAAGTTAGTTTCATATCCCTTTGCACATACAGAAAACTGTTTCTTCAGCTCCTTCCTTCGGCTGGCTTTTCCCTTTAGTGCTGACTCAGAAGCAGGTGAGCCAAAGATGAATTTGTTCCATTACATATTAATGACTCTCTTTGATATTTTCCAAGAATGCACTTTTGCATCAGAACAGAAGTGGTTGTTTTTTATTCTGCATCTGTAATAGATTATATTTGACCTTTCTTGGATAAACAAAACAAAGATTGCTTTAAAAAGGAAAGACTGGTGATTAATGTCTTCATATGTAACACCTAGGCAGCTTGATTTCTGTTTAAAAGAGCTTTTGCAGAACAGCTAATATTTCATGCCCTAAACTCTATGTCATTCAGTTCAAGGATATGCTTTTGTACATTGTATTCATCTTGGAATATGCACTCTTATAAAGGGGATTGTAAACTTCATCACAGAGCAACTGGAAGAATAATTTATGATTTATTAAGTGATAGAGTATTTGGAAAAATGAAGGTAAATTAACCCTAAAACTGATATTGCGACATCTTATTTTGCCACAATAAACCATTTTAAGTGCTATATAATCCCTTCTTTACTGAACAAAACATGGCTCTGACTAATTTGTCCATTTAACTACAACCAGCATGACAGAGTTGATTTAATATGGGAAGAGGAAAGTATCCTAATCACTTATGCTACTTGAATGAAGTTCTATTTATAACCTACTTATAATGGAATCCAAAGCTGGCTCTATTCTCTCTATAATTATTTTCTAACACTTACTATGACTCATTCTTGCAGTACAAATGGCTCTAAACAGAGATGTACAAAACAAGTGACTCAAGCCTAAAAATCCACCAGAACTAAGTGTCAGGCTAAATTTTTCCATCAAACTTGGCTGCATGCTTTATTCTCTCTGTGGACACTGAAAAACATTTTGTTGCTGAAGCTAATCAGCAACAAATTCAGATTACATTTGCTGATGAAAAATACTACATGGGGCAAACTACATGTTACTTATCACCCATCATAAATGTTGCCTTGCCCCCATTTATTTGATAAGTGAATAAAATGCCAGGCTCTCTCATAATCATCATTGTAAAAGATAGGCACACAGATTTTGTGCCTAGCCTGATATGTTTTAATAATGGCTTTACACATCTGAGTATATGTCTACAATACTCCCCTGTTAGGATAAGCTTCTGGGTGATGTGGGAGCTGGAAAGAACACAATTTGAATTTGCAATTCCCACAGAACTTTACAGGAAGGAGTATTCATTCAGACCCTAATCCCAACATTTTACTGGTAAACTGAGCATACACTATGATAATTTGAAATAATTGAGAGGCAACCCCACAATACCTTTTATGGAATCATCCTTCATGTTATATCATTACTTTACATTTATGTTGCCATATGGCTTTTGATATATCAATACTTATGTTCAAGAGAACTGTTTTATATACACGTTTGTCATGCAAAACAGTGAGTCAAGAATATAATGCTAGGGGGCATCTTCTTCAAAGTTAATTCTGATATTTTATGTTCCTTGACTCCGTACACATCTCAAGTTCACTACAGGTTTCATAATCATAAGGCCATATTCCTGCTTACATCTGATTCAAAAAATACTTAATTTGGTTTCAGATGCACCTACCGTGCATCTGTGTTAGTTTATGCAAGTTTCAGTTCCTGAAAGTACTTTCATATCACTAGCTTTCAGTAGTGCATGGTTGGCAGAAACTCACTGATTTCAAATTAAATTATGTCAATTGTATCACACTGTTTTAAGCATAAAAGATCTTGCATTGCATTTTTATTTACTCTTTAACCATCCTCTCAGAGGATAAACAGGCAGTAGGATCTGTGTTAATTACATTTTCTTGGTCATTTTCAAAAATTGGATTGTATCAGCCATTCAAAATGTTGCTTTTGTGCTGGTGAGTCTTGGCAATTGAATACACAAAACCACAGTGCATTGATAATAGGAAGCATTTATGTGGGACCAGTAATCAACACTGATTCAATGATCATTATTATAGTTGAGGCTCTTAGAGACAGCATGTGTTCAGGAAATTCGGAGTTTTGGCCAAATCCCTCAGCTTTCCTCAAAAAAGCCATGGTAGAATTGACAGTGTGGCTGTGAAGATAAGAAATTAATATTTGTACATTTCTATGAGTATGTGAAGTCATAATTATTAACAGATCAATATCATACTTTGGATGTTGGAGAGAACAGATGGTCATCACTATGAATCTTAATTTTACTATTGCTTTCGGGCATTGTAGTTTTGTATCTAAGGGCCAGACACAAATCAAGCCTGTAGGCTCCTAAAGAGGACTTAGGTGGAACATAGGTACCTAAGTCAGAAAGGGTGATCCAAGTTGACCTGCTTAGCAGCTGCAAGACAATTAGATGGTTAGGGCCATTAGATGCCTTCATTTTAGCCTGGAAATATCCCTAGGCACATAGACTGGGGTTGTTACACATACTCAGTAATCACCTGAATAGGTCACTTGGCACCTAACTCTCGACAAGTGAAATCCAAATTGGAACCAGTCCCTTCCATAGGTCCCCAATTCCTTCAGCAAGGTCAGAAATTTCCTAGTGACTGATGCTGACAGCATAACTGCAGCTCAGTACAAAACACAAAATACAAACACTAATGCAGGAGAAAGAGGAGAAGATAGTGTCCACCTTTTCTCCAATAGCCCAGTGATCTGATAGAAGCACTTCCCTTAAAACTTTTAGACAAGACATCTAAAGTCAAAAGTGGAACGGGAGTTTAGGAACATATTTGTGTCTTGTGTTTCTTATTGGTTACTGCAGGTCAGCATACAGATCTCTCAACTGGCCAAAGAGGAAGCTTTGGGATTACCCTCAGGGCCAAAGTATGGTAAGTGGCGATGTGTACTTGGACTGTTTGGATACTGCACTAATGAATACCCTTATTTTATAAATCTTGTAGTCAGCATTCCCTCTAAGCTGTGTGGCATACGCAGCCACACAAGTGCACTCATGCCATGCTGCCAGGCACACCTGTGCAGCCGCACATGCCACACAGCTTAGAGGGAATGCTGCTTGTAGTTAGAGAGAGAACCTTATTTTAAAATACTGTATGGAAAAATCTGGAAAATTGCATAGGAAATTGCATTATTTTACACCAGTCTAACCATTACATGTCACCAAAGCAAAAATAAAACTATAGGGAAAATACTCATATTTTTATCCCATTATATTAAGGGCTGCATTCAGTTAGAGTTATGAGTAACTAAAGAAAATCTAGAGATGAAAAAGAACAATTAGGTCCACTAATCCAAGCATATTTCCTTTCCTTTTTATGATCCCAAAATACCTCAGCCTGTGATCTTTGCTATGAAATAACCAAGATTATTTTTCTCCTTCCTTCTCTGTGTTGATTACCTGCCATCTCTTGATGCATGAGCAACCCTGGAGCTATTGCCGAGTTTCTTCATGTTCATAGGAACCTAAGACAGTAAGGCTGGAAGAGATCCCATCAGGTCATCTAGTCTAGTCCCCTACTCAAGGCAGGTGGATCATCCCTGACTAAACCATCCTACTCTAACTTGCCCTTGAAAATTCAAATTATGGATATTCAACAACTTATTTAGGTACCCTGTTCCAATGCTTGACCACCTTCATAACTAGAAAGTTCCTCCTAATCTCCAACCTAAATTTACTCTCAATGGTTTGAGGCCATTGCTCCTGGTCCAGTCCCCAGCTACCATAGAGAAAAGTCTATTTCTATCCTCTTTATAATTTGCAATAGAGGTATTTAAAGACTGTTATCAAATCCCCCCCTCAGTTTTTTTCTAGACTAAATAACCCTAGTTCTTTCAGCCTTTCTTCATAAGTCATGCTTTCTAGGCTTCTAATAATTTTTGTCACTCTGTAATGGACTCTTTCCAAAGTCCATATATCTTTCTTGAAGTATGGTACCCAAAAATGTATTTCAACCTCACACACAACTTCAGTTTCAACAACCAATACTTCCTCCAGACCATGGATTTACAGCCAAGCTCTGCAATACCACTGACTTTGCACCCAGGAGATCTTCACCTCACAAATCTCAAAAGGGCCTTCAGCCAGCAAGGACAGAGAGATAGATCAGACTTTTGAAAGAGTCACCCAGATACCATTAGAAGATTTGCTGCAGTAAAAAAAGAAAATCCCCCAAAATCACACACCATTAGTTATGACACATCACCCCTCCCTGGCACCTACATGGAAAATCCTCAAACAGTTGCAACCCATACTAGAAGACCCAATTCTTAAAGAGATCTTTCCAGAACCACCCATCCTAACCTTTAAACAAGCACTGAACCTTGCTAACCTCATCACTGGAAGCAAACTCCCTATGCACACCTAATGGATCCAGACCATGCCAGGACAAGAAATGCAAAACCTGCCGACACATCTCCACTACCCTCACAATAACTACAACTATAACTACACCCCACAACAGAACCATTACCATTCCTGGATCTTACACCGGATCTTACACCGGCACCTCCAGAAATGTAATATATTTCATCTAGTGCACCGAAATCCTGATGGAAAACATGTAGGAGAAACCAAACAACAACTATGCACCAGAATGAACACACACCAAAGATCTATCAAAGGCAAGAATACCTAACTACCTGTGGGGGCACACTTCTCACAAGATGATCACTCAATCTCTGATCTCTCAGTTCTAATCCTCAAAGGGAACTTACAAAACACCTTTCATAGACAAACTTACAAACTTCACTTCATAAATCTACTGGATACAAAGAATCACGGACTCAATATAGACACTGGATTTATGACACATTGCAACCTGCCCTACATCTGATTCACCAGGTACCTGCCAGACCTGACCTCTTACACTTTCTTCCCCTCCTCTCCCCTACTTTTCTGCCCTTTGTCTTCCTAATTTCCAGCTATTTCCTTTTCCACAGACAGCCTCTTTTCTACCTTGACTTACTATGACTGTAGAGTCTCCCTGACCCACCTTTGGCTCCCCCCGCCCTGCTTCCTCTGCCCCCCTTCCTTGCTTTACCTTTGTTTTCCTAATCTCTGCCTATTTATATTCCCACTGACAACCTGTCACACTTTTAGCTTCTCTCATTCCTGGGAGTCTCAGAACAGCAGAGACTCTCTATGCCTGAAGAAGAGTGATTGTGCCCAAAAGCCTGCTAAGAACTTTTTTTCCAAGTACTCAGTTGGTCTAATAAAAGATATCATATCTACTCAAAGAACCTTGCCTGCCAAAATTAGACATAGTACCTAAGGTGAGGCCTCACCAATGCTGAATAGAGCAGTGTTCTTCTTGCATTGCCTGCTGTGGGAACAGTACCATACCTAATATCAAAATTCAAAGGTTTTGTTAACTTTTGGGGCTCTTCTTACATCTTTTGATCACCTTTAAGGCATAAGAACATAAGATGTACCATACTGGGTCAGACCAATGGTCTATCTAGCCCAATAGTCCATCTCTAGCGGTGGCAGAAGTGGATGCTATACAGGAAGAACATCAAACTAGATCTCTCTAGAGTGATCCATCCCCTGTTCATTACTCCTTCCCTCCCCACCACCGCATCCACCATTTATTGGGTTAGAGATGCCAGAGGAAACAACTCCAACTATTCTTTTCAGATAGCATGGCTAGTTTCAGAAGGGGATTGGATAAGTTCATGAAGGATAGATCTATTGAATGAAATGGTTAGAGGTGTTTCCTTTGACTTTGCTAAACCAACAATAGTGGATGCTTCTCTGTTCCTTTTCTAACTCCATTACATCCCTTTAGAGATGTAGGGATCAGAACTGTACATAGTATTCAAGATATGGGCACATCATGGATTTGTATAATGACATGAAGATGCTTTCCGTTTTGTCTTCAATTTCCTTCATAATGATGCCCACCATTTTATTGGGCATCATTATGCACACTGAGTTGACATTTTAAAAGAACTATGTACAATGACTCCAAGATCTGTTTCCTGAGTTATAACAGCTAGTTCAGAACCTAGCATTGTGTACATATAGTTAAGGCTATTTTTCCCCATGTGCATTACCTTGCACTTGTCAACAGTGAAGTTCGTATGTCATTATTTTGCCCGCTCAGTTGGTTTGGTGAGGTCTTTCTGCACTTCCTCTCCACTAGCTTGGGACTTAACTGCCCAGAATAATTTGGTGTCATCTGCAAACTTGGAGATTTCACTGTCCACTCTGATTTCTAGGTCATAGATGAAAATGTTGAACAAAATAGGGCCCAGCACATATCCCCATGGAACCCCACTTTTGAACTCCCTTCATCCTCAAAAGTTACCATTTAGCCCTAACCTTTGCTTCCTATCTTTTAACAGACTATCAGTCCATAAAATAACCTTCCTTCCAATCCTGTGGTAATGCATTTTTTTAAAAAGCCTTTGGCGAGGGATCTTGCAAAATATTTTATGAAAGTCCAAAAATATTATGCCATTTGGACCCCCCCTTATCCACATGCTTGTTACCACCTTAAAGAACAAAAGGCATATTGGAGAGACAGGATTTTCCTTTACAAAAACCATGTTGACTGTTCCTCAGCAGATCATATTTGTCCACGTGACTGCTGATTTTATTCTTTATTATATGATTCAATGATGATAATGTTCCTATCCAGGGGGAATGTGTTACTAATTCCACCTTGTCTCCCCAGCCCCTCTGCCTTTTTCTTGTGCAAAAAATCCATGCATTTTTAAGTCCTATGTACATGCATTCTTATTTTTGTCATATCTGTTGATGTTTCTTTATACATCATACACAAACAGTGAAATGGAACACACTCCACTCTGCATTACCTTGAATTCTGCAGTGTGTTTAACTGACAGAAGTGAGTGAAGAATTTGGCCCTAACTAACTTCCACAAACACAGCATTAGCTAGATTTCAAGTTTAGCCACTTGAGAAGATAATGGAGCCAATCTACATTTGTGAGAAAGTCCCTCTACACTATTCTGATAATGTAAGGGAACAAAGAATTGACTGAAGTTTCTTGAGAGGGCTGAGGCTTGAGATTTACTGCCACTTTCAGGCACCTTTATGCCACCACAGCTGTGTAAAAGGGGACTTAGCATAAACAAGGTGGAGAAACAATTTATTCACTTTGCTTTGTCATGATTTGTAATGTGTAACCCAAGGCCAGAGTCCTGCATATAAGATAGCTTGGGAAAGGGCCATTAGGAAACAGATTATTAACAACATTAAGTTGACTCAGCTCTGGCTGAAGTAGGATGTAAAGGAGGGGCTAGAAGTGATGTTATATTCCTACAGGCTCCCTATCCTTTTTTGTCTGTTTGTTTGTTTCCTATTCCGTCAAAAATTTTTATGATATATTTAATATACTAATGAACAATCAATGAAAGGACCAAATAGCTTCTTGGTTGGTGCATGTGTGTAGTCTCCCCACATGAATGGCAGGAGTACTGTTTATAAATCCAATTCATGTGATGTAAGCAAACAACAGATGCAGTAAATCACCTAGTGCCCTTACTATTAATAGCTACCCACTTTCCTTAGCTGCATCTGCTTCCAATTACCTGCCAAGACACAGTATGAAACATTGAATCATAAAACCATAAACTTTGCTTTGGATTTCCAACACTGCTCCAAATCTACTATTATGTTGAGCAACATCTATTTAATTTTAACAGTAAAGGAAAACACAATTATAGAGATAAGTCTCAGTCTGTCCAAAAGAAAAAAGCAGCAACATAAAATATATGTATGTTGGTTGATTAATCTAAGGAAAGATCAAATAAGTAAGTCACATTTATTGACACTGATAAGAAAAGTTTCCCTTTTCTTATCTTACTACTTATTTTATAGAAAAAACTATTTTTGAACTATTGACATACCTATTTTCTTATGGTCCACAATAACCTAATGGATTTTAGTGCAGTAGGAGATAATGGAGCCAATCTATTTAGTTCTATTTCTAGTTCTGAAAAAGAGAATTAAACCAAAGTGACAAGGGAAGTGAGGTGCACTCCTTGTTTGGTAGGCAGCTGTGGAGGTTCCATTACTTCAAATGGAAATCTTCCCAATTTACCTTGATGGTAGTGGGTGTGTCTACACATGAGCTTTAATGCGCAGTAGCCTATTCTACTGTGCATTAAAGTGTCATGACAGAAACAATGCTAATGTGCAGTAGAATTAGTGCATTAAGCACCACTAAAAAAAGTTTGCTTTTGCTACTGCAGTGCACATTAGGATAGCCTAATGAGCCTTTATGTAGTACCTCATATTAGAGGTACTAAACTTAATGCACAGTACCAAAATCACATTAATGAACATGTAGACACGCACACTGATACCAGATTTGGACCCCATATGACTCTACTGACTTCAGTAGCATGCACTTGATTTACTCCAAGGGGAATGAAACGAAGAACCAATCAAAACTCCATATGAACAATTTGATGATGTTTAAGTGATATGAAATATATATTTAATAAATATCAAGCAATTCAGAGACTGAGCTGGAATCCCATCCTTTGAAGAACCTATCCTTCGTCCACAGAGACTGAAGTACTTTAGATAATGAAAGACCATCAGGTACCATCAGGCCTGTGGATCCTGATGTTACCAAGGCACAACATGGAATGAGTTAAGTAATGTTTCATGCCTAGCACTGGATTTACATGCTTTTGGTTAAAGTTAGTTCCTTATTTAACTGCTTTCTTAATATGATGTGTTAGTGTGTGTGCACAGATGTGACTGGCTAGTTCTGTGCCCTGACTGGTGGCAGCACAGCATCTGGAGGTTTGCTTTTCAGAGGGGGAAATGTTGACTCCTTTTTTGTCAAAAACATCTGCCAACCAGCCATTTAAATACTGATTTTTGGTGGGAAAAAGAAATGAAAGCTAACTCTCTGTGATTCCTCCCCCTCTCAGCCAGCTGCTGACCCTGCATAGCATGCCACTGTCAACTCCATCACTGCAGCTCTGCCTTCCCAGCTTCTGGAACTCCTGCATGGAAGGTGCAGGATACAAGGGAGAGATAGGAGGAGGAAAGGCAGATGAAGTGCCTTTCTGGCCCCCTGCCTTAGGCAGCACCTGAGGCTTGTACCCTGTTACACTAACCATCTGCTACGCTACTCTGTGGGTGTGTCTACACGTGCACAGTTACTGTGCAGTAACTTAGATTACTGCACAGTAACCAAAAATTACTGAGCAGTATAGGTTTGTGTCTACACATGTGCACCTATACTATGCAGTGACTATGCTGACTTTGGCATAAATTTGCTATCTGCATGATGCAGATAGCAAATTTACACCCAAATAGTTACTGCGTAGTAAGGCACATATAGACACCTTACTGCACAGTAACTCTGTGTGTATGGACTGGCTTGGGACTAATTTTAGTCCCAAGTCAGTCCGCACACAGTGCTGTAATGCCTGCATGTATAGACACCAGGGTAAAAACTCTTACTGCGCAGTGACTAGTTACTGTGCAGTAGGGGTGTGCGAAGTGGGCCTTATTTGATTCAGATTCAGCCTGAATCAGGGCCAGTGATTTGATTTGTTGATTTGGATAACTGTCCCTGATTCGATTTGGCCGAATACGAAGATTTGATGCCGATTCAGAGAATCAGTGATTTGGACATACATATAGCTTTAAAAGTTTTTTCTACATACCTTAAGGTAGCAGGCATGGCTTGTGAATACTGTGATACTGGGGTGCATGGAGCATCCCACAGGAGTGTGGGGGGGGCCCTCCACATGCTTGGTGGTGAACTCAGAAGTGGACTAGAAATACTTCCAGTCCATTTCTGGGTCTGCTGGGGAGTGCACTAGGGGCCCTCCCACACCTCCCTGGCTCAGCAATCAGGCACAGGGGGACCCTGGGTGCCCCCCCAGACCCAGGAGGCACCAGTTGCCGAGCCAGGAAGGCAGGGGGGGGGGCTGTGCGCTCCCCGGTGGACCCGGAAGTGGATCAAAAGTTCTTCTGGTCCACTTTCAAGTCTGCTGTCGAGTGCACTGGGGAGTCCCCCACACTTCTGTGGGACACTCCATGCCCCCCAGCATCACAGCATTCATAAGCCCCTACTACCTAGAGGTATATAGAGAAAAAACATTTAAACCTGTCTCTATGTCCGAATCTTTCCAATTGATTCGGAGGGTTCTGACTCGATTCAGAGAGATTAAAGGGTCCTCTGATTCAATTTAGATTCAGAGATTCAGCCACTGAATCAGGCCAAATGGAGTCAGGGGCCTAAGGTTTGCACAGCCCTACTGTGCAGTAAATGCATATGTAGACATGCCCTGTATACATGCAACAAAGAGGAATTCTTTAAAAACAAATACATATATGCCACCAAACATTAAAATGAATCTTTTTTATATTATGTTTGAAGGATATTCTAATGTATAAGACTTGGTAGTGTAACTTGAGATCTCCCAGGGGTGGTGAAGGGCTACATTGTAAATTAGTCAAGATTCTCCTCACTACTTTTGTTCATTAACTCAGAATACTGTGGGTTTTTTTCAAAATGTCTTTCTGCAGTAAATACCTGTGGCCAAATTCATTCTCTTATTTGAACTCCATTAATTTCAATGTATTTGCATGAGCATACATCTGTCCTGTATTTTGCCCTTTCTCTAATCCTTCCTCGGAGAATTAGTGGAAGCAACTAGCGTGAATATTTTCTTTTTTTAATTCAATGGTTATGTTTTTTGTTTTACTTTTATATTACTTTTCTATTTATTTTCACCTCAGCTTCCAATTATAGGCTATTTTTCTTTCTTTTTTAGGATAGTTTGTTTTCAGTCTTTCACAGCTGCAGCAAGACAGGGCATTTTGGATTGCTATTATTGGCTATTCAAACTGCATAGAGTTGCAGAAAGCGGAACACATAAAAGTTTGACTTCATGAACTTTTAAGAAGGCAGCTTCTAAGATGTGGCATGAAGCTTCCCTCACTGTTTTCTTTGTGGGCTTGATGAGGGGGGAAAACTATTTTGGTAACAATGTCCTTTAAGCTTTCTGTACTGAATTTTCCAAATGACTGGTAAATATAGGCTCCAAAGCAACCAATGAGAAAACAGTGCTTACTCCTTTTGTAAGTACAAGAACTATTTATTCTATTTGTGGAAGATGCATGGAAAACAAATATAATTTGAGAAAAAAAATATGGCTGCACACTCCCATGGTTTCCATGGAGACCAGCTGGGAGTGGCATGGGCAGATCGTGAAGCTGAGCAGGGAGCTGCTCCAGGGCTGGGGCCGGGATCTTGTGGTGGTGACAGTGCAGGGCCAGAGCTGGAATAGAGCCACAATCTGTTCCTTGCAGACTGTTGCCCGTGGAACTCGTGCTTTGTTGCAGGGGCATGTGGGTAGTGGATCATAACTCTGCCCCAGCCCCCACAAGATCCCAGGGTCTCCCCAGCCCTGCCCACCCATCTCGTGCTTGCCCATGACCCCATCCTAGCTGTGTAGCCTTGTGCCTGCCTGTGCATGTCCCAATCCTGGCTGTGGGTGTGAGGCAGATGGGTTGAGGTACCTGGACAGTGGGCTTGGGTCTGGCAGTGGCAGCCAGAAGGAACTGTTGCCACTGGGGCTGCTGGGAAATGAAGTCCACTGTGGGCCCAATCTGGTCTGTGGGACAGATTTTGCCCATTCCTGAGCTAGAGCAGCAAGGTAGTGCAGGTGGCAGTGGGAGGCATCGTGGCTGCTGTGTACTCTGGGGCTATGGTGTTTGTAGGAGTAGTGAGGCAGTCCAGGCAGCAGCAGGAGGCACTGTGGCCACCGGGCACTCTAGGGCTGCACTGAGGAGTGGGGCAGGGATGCTGTACCTAGCCCAGTTTGGTGTCCTCGCTCACCCTGACTCAGGAGGGGCTACTGCATCCTGGGATATGGGAAGACTTCAACTTGGGTGGAACAGCTGTGTGGAGTGGCCACACCTTAATGGAATAGGAATAAAATTTGCAGATTAGAGATAATCCTGTCCTGGAGTGGCATAATTTTAAACTGAATAATGAGCAATTTAAGCCACTTAAAGGTGTCAATGTGCAGCCAATCCAGGGGTTATGAGCTCCAGAAGCCACCTAAAATTACAGTGTAACAAGGTCCTAAGGTGTAGCGTAGAGTGGCTACATCATAATGTAACACAAACTGGGTAGCACAGATCAGAGATAATCCTGCTCTGGCATGGCATAATTTTGAGCTGCATAATGAGTGTTTAAAACCAATTTCTGGTGTTGATGTGTGAGCAACCTAGGTGTTAAGAGCTCCAGGAGTTGCCCAAAATTACCAGATTACAAGGGCCTAAGGTGCCACCCTGCCCTGCCTTCTTCCTGATTTCAGACTAGCACAGCTAATTACTACTTTCTACAATGGTTTAAAGGGGGACACCCCTTACCGTATTCACACACAGCACAATGCCTTAACATGCCATAGGTAAGCCTGGCAGCAATTTAAGCTGTGCAATTGCTGCTATCCATTTACCAAGCCCCCTGATTTTAATATTAAAAGGTACTGCTTAA
>NW_005842497.1:689247-706823 GCF_000455745.1 Alligator sinensis | reverse complement strand
TCCTGCTACTATGTGCAGGAACAGCCTGCTTGCTGCTGTTGATATCTTATTAAAAATTACTACTTTCCTACTCAGAATCTCTTGCCTCTAACAGCAGCCTTGAAACTGACAAGATGCAGTCAGTGCCAGAGTTTCAAACAGCATGGCAGTGACAGCAGTGAGCTGGGCTAAAAGGATTAAGGGCTGCCTGCAGGTTGAACAATTTTCCTATTGCCAAAGCAGCCTGTATATAAGGGTCTGACTGTACCTCTGATATCCTGACCCTTTGCTAAGGATGTGAAGGCTTGGGCATGTTACTGGGACTAGTTTGTGCACTGGTGGATTATTAATTGCTTAATAAAGATTGGATGTTCATACTGATACAACTAGATCTATCAGCTGCTTTTGATGCTGTTTATCACAGAGTGTGATTGGCACTGTGTACCTTAGCACTGTGTACACTGAGAGCTCCTAACACTCAGGGATGGAACTGCTTTTAAATGTCTCTACTTTTTCCTGGTTGAAAAGGTCTCTGAAGGTAAATACTCCTTTTTTCCTTGAGGGTGTCAGTTGCCTGGAGCAGTAACTGGTTCTGGAGCTTCAAGCCCGGGATGCAGGGTCCTCCTCGTCGTGGCAGACACACACCTGGACTGTCCAGGGCCAGCAGCCCATAACTTCCAGGGTCCCCAACCTTTGAATCTTCCTTCTGACAAGTCCCCCTTGAAGCCACAGACCGTAAGGATAAGTATAGACAGTCACAAAGCCTATGTTGGTCTCAACTGCATAGATTGAATTGATAAGCAAGTGAACAGACATTCACTTTTGATTCTGGAAATGCAGCTGCATGCCTGCAGTATCCCAGGTCAGAAGCTAGGGGTGCTAGAGCATGCCTCCTTGCTGGGCTAGAGCGGACAGCTTGGGCCAAGACTATAGTTGTGGGAGAGGTGCAAAGCATCCTGGGATGCTAGGGGATTGTGAGTTCACTTGAATCTGGAGGGGATTTGGGACAGAAGTACAATAAATTGATTTAGCCTGAATCAGTTAACTCTGATACTACATCTATCCAGGTTCATCTTAAACCAGTTTGGGCCATTTTGAAAGCAGTTTATGTGCACTGAACTACTGTTGTGTTACAGATTTGAACTGGTTTCTGATCACTGATACCAGTTTGTGTGTCATTTCTGTCTCTAGCCTAAGAATGGAAACTACATGGACTGCTGGGTCTACCTCAGAACCATGGAGTGCTAATTTCCACCCTAGCACAATCTGCCAGGAGTCTTCAGAACCCTGCTTTGCATTTGGCAAATTTAGCTGAACTCCAAATTTTTCAAATGAAACATTTTGGTGATAACAAATTGGCCAGTGAATTGCCAGTTGCCAGTGAATCTCCAGCTGTGAAGGGGGCTTCAACTGCTTGTGTGTTGTGTTGTGTCAGGGTTGATGGTAGTTTTATGAAGAGTTTAGATTACAGATTGTATAGGGATGATCCTGCCTCAGACAGGAGGTTGCACTAGATGACCTTTGGAAATTTCTTCCAGCCCTATTTCTCTACAACTCTATGATTCTAGATACTTCTCTTGCTTGGTGATGGAAAACAAACAGCACTGCTTCAGCAGAAAGTCTGACCATTTCTAACCATACAGACTAACTTGTAGACTCCTCTATAGGCAACCAAGCCAGATTAGGAAATAAAACCTAAGTGAGTCTTTTTCAGAGGTCACTTTCCATTGAGAAAAGTAATTCAATAAACAATGCTTATTTTCAATTTTTATGCATCAACATGCTTCCTCTTGGTATAATTGTTATATTGAAGACATTGTATAAAATGAAACATTTAACTGCCTTACAGCAGTGAATCAGGATAGTCAGGTTTATCTGTGAAACGTCAGCAAATTTAGCAGGAGAGGAACATTTGCTAGATTTAGTGAGATTGTGTTACTCAAAGAATGATGAAGTGGCAGCACATAATGCAAGCTCATTCTTTCCGTCTATGCCAACACAATTGATTTAGGTAGAATACGTCAACATTCATCCTTGTTGCAGGAATTCATCAGCTTTATATAGTGTAATATGCCCATTTATTTACACCATACTTAAGCAGGAGGGGCCAGATTCTCAGCTTGTATAAACTGGCAGAGACCTAGATCCACCTTCAGTGAAATTATGCAGATTTATATTTACCTCCTAAACAAAAACAACCTCAAAAAGGGAAGCAGTAGATGGAAGACATTCTGTAAGCTGAGAAGTAAAACATTTTACTGAGGCATAAAAGTTTTGCCATCTAAATAAGACCATTAGTGTTTCAGCTTATGCTTAGAATAATAAAAAAGATGGAAAATTAGTCTATTTTTACTTCATCAAAGTAACAGGTGTTATTACACTGTAAACTGACACCCAAATTCTGTCATCCTTTGAAGTCAGTGGCTCATGGGTATAAACATATACAGAATTTGACTCAAATTAAGTTTGCATGATAAGTAGTTAGCTGTGTTATCCTGAATTCAGGCAGAAGGCAGGCCAGTATGGCACCTTATAGATTAACTTGTTCTGAGAGGCATGAGCTTTCACAGGCTACAGTCTACTTTGTTAGATGCTATAAAGTAGTATGTTTTTAACCATCATATAATTATGTAGATTCTGAGAGTCAAATTCTTCTGATATACACCACAGTTTTACTCTGGAATGCCCAGTCCTCTGCATTCAGAGGTAACCCTTTATCCAAATGGGTCTACCAGAATGTTGACTCTAGCTCCTCTTACATATCACAAGAGCAAAGTACCATATGCAAGCCAAACAAACATCCTACAATGTATACCACATATGAAGAGCACGGAGAACACGGGCACTGCCAATGTGTTTCCACTACAGTGGTCCAAAATTAATTGAGTTGAAATATGTGCAGATGATCCAATGAAGAGAATCATACCCCATGCCACAAGGAGAAGAAAAAAATGACAACGCTTCTTGCTATCATCATGGGGGGTGGGAAAGTCGTCTTTACTTAAAATTTTGTGATAAGCAGGGACCTGGGTTTTCTTCCTATGGAAAAAAACCAGAAAAAAAATCGGATTTCCCCTTTTAATGAAGAAAAATGTAGATTTTTCATTTTAAACAGAGAAACACATGGATTTTTCACGTTTGCACAGAGCTCTCTGCAGGCTGGTAGAGTTCCAACCTGCAAGGGGTGGGGGGAGTGGGAGGAGGGCGATCAGGCAGGGGGCACCATGTGCGCACTCACATGTACATGGCCACCAGGCAGCCTGGAAAGCAGCTCCTGCAGCTTCCTGCAGATAACTCAGGGGGAGGGGAATTGAAGCCTCCATAGTGAGGGAAGGAGGGAGGGAGTTGGGCAGGACTGGGGCTGGGGCTGCTGCCCAGCTGGGGCATGGGGCCCAGGGCCATGTGTGACTGCAGGACCCCCAGTGGGGAGCAGGACAGGGCCACAAGCAGCTTGTCCAGAGAGGGGGGGGACTGGCTCCCCACCACTGCATGCAATTTTTTTGGGGGGGAGGGGCAGGGCATAGGAGGATGCAGGCTGCCTGCTGTGGGATAAGGCTCCCTGCCCTGCTGTCTTCCCCTCAGACCCTCCACAGCCCAGTGGGTGGGACCTGGAGTGGCAGGGCAGAGTGGGGCTTGGTGGAGAAACTCCTTGCCCCTGCAAGTGCCACACTGATCTGGCAAAATGCCCCCTGTCCACTTGGCAGTAGCGGGGGTGGTGGTGTGGAGTTGTGCCCCCTGATGCTGCTGGTTGAGCAGGGAGTGCCTTACCATGCTGACATGGAGCTCACAGAAGGTGGTAACCTGCACCCTCCCTCCCTCCCCCCACCCTATGGGCTCTACTCCAGCTATGCCACCCATGGGAGAGGGGGAGCTGGGCTCCATGCTCTGCTCCATTGCTGCAGCTGCTGCCTCCCATGAGTGCACAGGGCTCAGGCGTTGCTGCAGGGGGCAGTGGGCTACAGATTGAGGTCCCTGGCCCCATAGCCCTGGCAGTTGGGGATTCCCTCTGAGGGGATTGGGAGAGTGGGGTGTTGTGGGTGGGAAGTGAGGGGCACCAGCAGGGCTGGGGGGCTGTGGCTTGGGAGTGAGGGGCCTGGACTTGTGTCCTGGTGAGCCAAGGTGGCAGGGGGAGCTCTGATTTTCCATGGTAAAAAACCCCAAATCAAATACCAAAATGTATAAGGACTTAGAGTTTATTTTATTATAGCGATTAAGGCACTGATAGGCTTCCAAATTGCTTTAAAATTGTAAATTCATCAATAAAACATTGTGTTCAATTTATCCCTATATATATAGCAGTGTTTCATTTTAATTGGGGGTTTTGGGGTTTTAATAAAAGAATTTGGATTTTTATCAGAGAAGTTGCGATTTTAAAACAGAGAAAATCAGGATCCCTGGTGACACTCTTTAACTTGAGTGCATAACTCAGACCCTTCAGATAAGCACCTGAGAGTTTTCCAAGCACCAGCATGTTACATGGGACTACTGTATAGTTAAAGTGGCAGTGAAGTTACTTGCCTGCATCTTTGCCTGTTCAGACTGCTGGCTCTCCTGCTGTGTCTGATGCACTACCACCCCTCCTGCTGTGTCAGTGTGCTGGGGGACAGGGAGGGAGCCTCTGGGTACACTGGGGAAAGGCTGCTATGCCCTGGGTTGTGGGGGCTCAGTGAAACTGGAAGTGCTACGGTGGGGACTTCTGGTTTTGCTTTTGCCATGTCGACTGGCATGCTGGTTAGTGCTAGTCGATGTGGCAATAGCAAAACCACTGAGCCCCCACAGCTCAGGGCATGCCAGTTTGTAAGGTGCTGGATAACATGGCTTTTACTGTATTATAAACGCCTTAATTTGTCTGTCTGTCCATCCGTAATGCTTTATTTGCGCTCTGCTTGGCTGACAAACAGCCAATAAGAGTGTGAAAAAGCATTCAGATAGGTGGCAACATGCTGCCATGATGGTGGGGACATGGGGCGGAGTTGGGGGGGAAAGGCCAGCACAGTTCCCTAGAGGTGATGGCAAGACCTGTGGATGGGGGGGGGAGGGGGTTAATCAGAGAATTTGTATTTTTATCAGAGAAGTTGTGATTTTAAAACAGAGAAAAATGAGGATCCCTGGTGACACGCTTTAACTTGTGCGCACCCTGCAGGTGATGACGATGGAGCGGAGGGTGGGGATGAGGTCACCAGAGCTAGCCTCACCTCCCGCCCCTTGCTCCTTGGAGGTGACAGTGGCAGTAGTGTGGGGGGAAGGAGCAGAGTCAGGATGCCGTGAGGGGGTGAGGTCACCGGCACGGCTTTGGCCCGCCTCTCCCCCCCTCTGTCATCACCGTCTGCAGGGCTGACCCAGCAGCGGTGAAGTGAGGAGTGGGCCTAATGTGGGGGAGGAAGGAGTGAGTGTGCCATGGCGGTGGCAGTGGTGGTGGGGGAAGGGGAGGAATGATGCAGCAGCAGCTCCTCCCCCTACTCCTCCCCCCACTCCACTGCTCTGGCAGGGAGTCGGGGAGTGGGCCCGGATCCCAAGCAGCAGGAGGGAAAGGGGAAGCGGGCCTGGACAGGGGGTGGGGCACAAGGCTCCATCCCCACCCGCTCCCCACCCCCCATCATTCTTGACAGGGAATTGGCTAGTACATATACATACACACACACTACATATTTATCTACTACATAAGAATCTACATAATTATATGATGGTTAAAAACATACTACTTTATAGCATCTGACAAAGTAGACTGTAGCCTGTGAAAGCTCATGTCTCTCTGAACAAGTTAATCTATAAGGTACCACACTGCCCTGCCTTCTGCCTGAATTCAGGCTAACACAGCTAACTACTTATCATGCAAATTTAATTTGAGTCAAATTTTGTATATGTTTATACCCATGAAATATATCTATCTTTAAAGTGGGTGCTCCTCATTTCTTTAAAGGAAAGCAAATACTACATATATGCTTTTCCTGTGTTTGCATAGTATAATAGCACTTAGCCCATGAAGAAAGCTATTTAAGTGAACAGTGGGCAATCATATTATACTACAAGGGTAGGTACATTTCAAACAGGGAACATTTTTTTATTACAATCACATCACTAATGTTGTACACAATATAGAATTATGTTTTCCATCTCAAACAAGAAGATCAACCAGCTGTAATAAGTGGGTACCTCCAAGATATCCATGAACAGCTCATGAATAAAAGTATCTCAACTTATTGTTGCTGGTCTATTTATTTCAGTGCACATCAGGAAAAAAACATTTCGTGCTCAGGAACTATAATATGAATTGTATATCAGAGACCAGATCTTGTTCATTTACCTCTGTCAGTTTTCTCACATCCCTGACTTCCTCCCTGCTAGTTGCTGCAACCTATTCAGTACATAAGTTATTGACTATATTACTTCTAGAGCAAACTTTTAGATGTGCACCACTAGGGATTAGTGCAGGAACATGGTATCACCATAGGGAAAACACCCAAACAGGGTGTGGTTGTGGTCAGTAAGACTGGGATGGTCAGAAGTGCCAAAATGCCAAAGCTTTAGCTGTTGAGAGCTACAATTCAACCACTTGCAAGCCTCATTGGCTTGCAGAATGCTGCCTGCAGAATGCCAGTGGAACAGCCATGCTTTAGTATATATCAGAAGGGTCTAAATTAAAAATGGAGAATCTTTATTCTTTAAAGCACCTAAATATCTCTGTAAACCTGGCCCTATGTGATTGGCAGCCTAAGTCCTTTGAAAGCTCATGGGATTTGGACCCATGCCTTTGAGTCACTTAGGTATGTGTCCAAAGGCACATTCTCATAAAGAATATCTATACAGTGAGATCTAGGAAACAGAATAAATAGTTCACTGATGCTCTGAAAACTAGGGATATATTTCCAGCTCTACCACTGGCTTCTTGGGTAACTTTGGGCAAGTCCCTATACCTCTTTGTGCTCCAGTTTCTCCTCTAGTTAAACGGGAATCATGATAGATCATCTGTAACATGTTTTTGAGTTCTACAGATAAAAAGCACTATAGCAGAACTAGGTACTAGTATCATTCAGTGGTGCTAGGCTCATTTTTGTGGCGTGCCTACAACTTCTGTCTACAGTCTATACAAGTATAAGCAATATTCTAAAAATAAAGATTGATTGATTCTTTAGCTACCCAGAAAAAGGTATTTGCAAAGGTAAATGATGGATGACTTCTACCCTCATCCAAGTAAATATATAAGGAGATGCTTTTGCCAAGAGACCATACTTATCCTAAAATGCCCGTCAGGAGATTGTTCTTTATACTTCACTGAAAGAATTGTTTAGCACTGTTTCCTTTTACTGATTTTACTAATAAATAGTTATGTTGTTAGGACACATTTGTGAGCAATGTCATTTTGTTTTGGTATATGTATCGGATATCAAGATAAGAGGGATGGTTGATGTTCTCAGAAAGATTAGTGAACATAAGAGATTTATTGATGAAATATGACTTGTTTTCAAGACAGAGAATGGGCAAACCTGTGTGAACTTCATGATGCATATATCAGCTAGAATGCATGTCATGATTACAATAATTGCTGGCTGATAACTTTTCCAGACTTTTTTTCAGGGAAAGAAAGAAAGCATATTTGGTGACCATCAGAAATGTTACAAATTTATATTAATTTTACCAAAATATTTGTTTAGGAATAAAACTTTTTTTTTTTAAAGATTCTTAAAGATTGAAAAGATTGAAAAGTTTCATTTTTCATTTTTATTATTTTGGCTTTTCTTTTTTTTTTTTTTAATGTTCTCTAATGTATTGAAAACTAAAAATATTTCAATATGTTGAAAATTAAACAGAATCCTTCTGTTTAGTGAAAAAACAGCTTCCTGCAATACAGAATATTTTGGTTTTGTTTTCTACTTTTCAACTTGCTGGTAAAAAAAAAGAAGAATGTTTTTACCTTTGGTCTAGCCTGAAATGATTTTTTTTTAAGTTTTGTACAACCAAAGAACAAAAAAATATGTTATTTATAACAAATGCAATGGATGGCCTACAGGCCTGATCCAAAGCCGGTGGATGTCAATAGAAAGATGGACTTCTCTGAGTTTTGATCAAGTCCTTAATAATTTCTTCTGGTTTTAGACAGTAGATAAGAGAAGTCTGCTTTCTGAATACCAAATATGAAAAATAGTGAAGTGTTGGTAGTATCTTTAGAGCTAACATGGAACCTATATAAATATTTATAGTACCCGACAGGTGTTAGATAAGTCAGGAAAAGGAAATGAAGCATACCATGACTTCCTCTTTTACAGTGATTGCACTCCATTTGTGTGACTAAGAAGCCTCTGCTCTCCTTCCTTACTCTGAAATGGAGGGGAGCATGTGAGCAAACAAAGGACTGCAAAAAGGAAAATAGGAATGAGATGGAAAAATGCTATAATGGAAATATAGGGAAAGGAAAAGATAAAGTGACAGACTAGGAATGTAGGTATGTTTAAAGGTCCATGTCCTACCACTGTAATGCATGCAGAACTCCAGTGGGAAAAATTCATAAATAGCAGCAAGGTATAGGCTAAATGGAACTTATCACAGTTAGCTGCTACTTTTGTCCTGTACATCAATTACTTACCAGTTTGTCTATGTTAATCAGGTGCTGTGAACAAAGAAAATATAACTGTGGTCAGTCTTTGCAAAAGACCTCAAGAGGAAAGGATCCCTGTACCAAGGCAACCAAGAACCTCAGCTGACTTACTATTTTTGGCAATAGCAGCTTGGCACATAGTTAGGAATGGTTGGAATTTAACCCTGTCTCACTTTGTACCTGGACAAATTGGGCAAGGCTGACTAGGCTGAAATAGGGATGGGGGTTGGGAAGAGGAGAGTATACTATAAACTTCATCCTGCACAAAGGCAGCATAGATACAATTCCAAACTTATCAGCTCAAGAACCCTCTGGGGAATTCTAGCTGAGTCAGCCACGGGAGATAAAAAGTATGCAGGTGGTTACTACATTAATTTAATCTACTTAAAACATGTCCGTTTATGTGGAATACAAGTGTTAATCAGCTAAAAAAGTCATCCTTCCTTGCAGCAGAGGCTAAAGTATTAAATCCTGGTCTATTCTTAGCAAGGTGATGGAGCACTGCTTCTTAAAACAGTGCCAGAGAGACAAGATAAGACTTCTGTGACTGCAAAAATACCAATGGGAAGTTTGAATAGAAGAAGTAAAAGCTTGACATCATGGGCTACAAAGAGTGAAGCAGATCATTACAACATTACTGTAGTGTAGATGATAGTGAACAAAGGGAGGACATGTGCCCTCAAACCCCTTTTATTTCTGGTACCCGATTCAAGAAATGGGTTTTGACTACATGTCAGTACCAGCATTTTGCATACTAGGTTTTTGGCTGCAGTGTACAATGCACTGTACAGCAGGCAAGACAAGATCTGAGGAGCCCATCCAAGAGAGCAGAGGTAGCTAGTTGGAAGCTCTTGGTAGTTATATCCCCTGTGAACAAATGGGAGATGTAGGTATGATGGAGACTTCTGCAAATCTGTAGCAGTACTAGTAACCATTAGGGCTGTGTGAAGCTTTGGCAGCTGATTCAGATTTGGAAGAGATTTGGCCTGATTTGGTGGCCAAATCTCCGAATCCAAATCGAATCAGGAGATCCATTAATCTCTCCAAATCAAATCGGAAGCCTATGATTCAATTCAGAGAGATTTGATGATTCGGACATAGACACAGCTTTATGTTTTTTCTACACATCTTAAGGTACCAGGCAGCTTGTGAATGCTGAGATGGTGGGGCAGATGGAGCATCCCACGGGAGCATGGGTGGTGGTGGTGGGGGGTGTCCCCAACGCACTTGGCAGTGGAACCAGAAGTGGACCAGAAGCACTTCCGGTCTGCTTCCGGGTCCGCCGTGGAGCGCATGGGGGACCCCCCTGCCACTTGACCCCTGGCTCGGCTACTGGTGTCTCCTGGGTCTGAGGTGAGAGGGCTCCGTTCCACCCCTTCCCTTCAGCTCAGGTCAGGCAAGCCAGCAGCTTATGCTGCTCCTTTCCCCCTCTGCCCAACCTGAGCTGGGTAGGGGAACACAAGTTTCCTAAGGCTCTCTAGCAGAGTGCCTTCATCCAATACCTCATTTGAGGAGGGTTAATTTTTCACATACTCTACCATTTAAAAAGTGCTCTGCAGCCATGCATGTGTGTCACAGCATGGCTGTAGAACCCTTTTTCGGGCCTGGTCACGTGAAAAATGTAACTTCTGTAGGAGTCCTTAATGTGTGTGTACTCAAGGTATGAATCTGTACCCAAGATACATTTGTCTCACCATTTAAGAAGTCTCTGCAGTGGGGAAAAAGAGTCAGGTATAAAAAAAATGTATGTATTAGTACACTTATGGTGCTGTACAAATAATGAGATAGAAAGAAAATTAGTAATAAACAAGTATGTGTTGGGATCCAATACTGCAACCTTGGGCAGATGAAAGTTTATTTTGCTTCTGGATTTATATTATTTCTCTGTTTGAGAAATATATTTGTATTTGTCACCTCTAGGCTGGATTGGGGAAACGCACTGTTTGTGGGGCTGTCCTCAAAAAATGTATGAAAGCTACAGCTGGTGTCAAATGTGCTTGCCCACCTTTACAGAAGTATGTGATTAAGGGAACATATCACAGCAATTCTCAGGAGACTGTAATAGCTTTTCTTGACTTTCAGTTACAATAAAAGGATTTCACACTTATCTTTTCAGCACATAAATTAATTTTGCTCCTGACTACTTGAAAGAAGACCTCTCCCCTGGTACTGCCATGAGGTACTGACAATTTTGGACCTTATATGTAAGCCTCTAAGGACAGAGACATTTTTTTGCCCTTGCCCTAAAATCTGCTGCTTCAATTTTTTACCAAAATCTAACGGCCTAATCCAACACATAAGTGATTACAGGTCAAATACTGCAGACTACCAAGTGAGGTTCTCTCATAAAGCAACAAATTCTTTCTTCAAGAATTTTTTCAAGAGGACTGGATCTTGAATTGGCCTCAGCAGTCATCTATTGACTCACCAATGACTAACCTATTTACCGGAAGCCTGTCAACTTTGCATTGAGGGACTGCTACTGCTGCTGCTGCTGGTCAACAAATTAAGAATCTCCTCCTCCTATTTTAATATGTTACTGTGATATTTCTGTGCAGTCCCTAAAAATATGTTATGAAGGCTTGTATAAGCTACCCAAGACAGAAATCTACTATAGTAAAAATAGCTCCTAATGAATTGGTTATTTACAATTCCCTCATGGTCATGGTGAACCACTGTTTGTGGTCTTATGGCACAGTCAGCAAATTCAAATCTTCTGTTTCTAAGTGTTTATATAATCTGCTAATATTAAACAGCCTTTTTTTCCCCCTTACTTGCTTTAATAATGCAAGCCTCTGGAGAGGAATGGAACAGAGGCTAGTTCTCTGCAGGCTTCTTAAAAATGAACTGTTTTGTACTTTAGTTTGCTTACTATTTAAACCTCTGAAATCCATATATTGAAAAAGGAACAGAATTGCACTCTATTCAGAAATGCATTTGATTTTGCAGTTTAAGGTTATAAAACTCAGCAAGAGACACCTCATTTTATTTCTGTTTTTTGTCAGAAACTGGACCACAGGCTAGAAACAAAGTCAATATCTGGGTTCTGCCAAAATAGACATATAACAACCGATCCTTTTATGAACACACATTGTTCCCAATTGTAAATTTCAGTCAGTGCCCTGTGATGGTGATTGTACAAAGCCCAGGAGGGGCACTAGAGGACATTGTGCCTCATGGAGGAACCATTCACACAAAAGATTGCTACAACTCTTCAAGGGGGAAGAATATAGCCAACTCACCAGGCTGGCATAGTGGGGAATGAGGCTATCTTTCCATTGCTTTTGTGGTATCTGATGCCTTTAAAAGTAAAAACGGGAACAGTTCCAACACACATGTGAAAAATATAACCTTGACTCTATTTACATTGTAGTCAATAGCAAGCCTCTCATTATCCTAAATTGTATAGTATGTTACCAGCCCTATCATAGGATGATGGAAGGGGAAAACAATCCTTGTGTCTACCTTTTCTTCAAGGACCAGCTGTGACCTGGCCTCAATTTTGGAGCTTTTTGTTGTGACTTCAATGGGCAACGTGGGATGGTATAGTCACATTCTCCTCATTGGAAGTGTGGATTTCCAGTTAAATATTTCATCTGAGGGTATGCATAATAAAATCATGCCATGCAATAACATGAGTTAAAAGACTAAAGTTAGTAATATGACTATTCTACTGATATAGGAATAACTTTAAAAATATTGTAGGGTACCATATTCCATCATAAAATAACTGAGTCACATGTTTCTTATAGAGAGACACTAGTATTTCAGCAAATATTTGGTTATCATAGCATGTTGTTATACTACATTTAAAATACACAAGATAAAAATCTATCACTGGAACTCTTCTAAAGTTAACAGTTACAGAACCATAGAATCAAAGAACTGGAAGGAACTTGCAAGATCATCAAGTCCAGTCCCCTGCCATGGGCAGGAGGTTATTGGGCTCAAACGAGCTCAATGAGGTGTTCCAAAGTTACTTTAATATTAAGTAGAATAGAATCTAATCCCCCTGACTTACACTCAGGATAATTTTGATCCATCATTCTCTGGCATTCTGTATATTTTTGAGTACCCTATGTCTGATACGCCTCCTGATATGATTAAGTATGAATTTTTAATCATATGTGTTTGTTGCATGCAATGCATTTCAATACAATGCTTCAGTGCACTACAATATGCTATGACGTGGTCTGATCCAATTTAGGAATTGCATGTTCAAAAGTGTAACAGGGGGCCTTCCTGGGGCCAGTTAGATATTGGCCTGCCCAGCTGTTCCTGGGCTAACTGCCTGCCTCACTCGTCTGCCATGCCTTGTTGTTTCAAAATTGGTTCTAATTAGGTGGGAGGCTGCCCATTCTTGCCCCAATGCCAGGGGGGTGCTATCTATGGCTCTGATCCTCCACTACACTGCAGCCCAAGTCTTGTAGATGGCATCCAGGTGACACAATGTTCCTGGCCTACAGCCGGACCAAGCTTAGCTCTCGTAGTCAGGCCTCAGACACACACACACGTTCATACCACCCTCCTCTCACTAGGGCCTCTCATGCTCCACCCCCTCTCACAGGGTCTCTTTCAAGCATCCACAACTTATACCGCCTTGCTTCCTCTCGGAGCGGGACCCTTGGGCCATAGGTTTTATCCAGCACACACCTTGGGTGGCAGACGTACCATCTTTGGGGCCTCTCCCACAACCCTCACCGGGGTAGTGGCCAGCCAATTACCCAACCAGGGCTAAGCTTGCCCTGGCCCTTCCTGGGGCAACTCTACACAAACTTACACACACACCAGGCTCCCAGCCCTCTGGTTTCCCCCTCAATGGGGCTCCACATCCACCCCCTTATGGGGGCTCCACCTCTCTAACCCTTCACTGTGGTCTACCCTTACTGGGGCCCCACATCTTCTACTCCCTCACTGGGGCTATGGGACTTCCCTCCCCAGTGGGGCTCAGGTGGTTGTAGCTGTGCCTGGCTCCAACTGCTACCTACACTGATGTTGGGGCTAGGGGTTATTGAGGCACCCCAACCCACTTTCCACTGGGGTGGTAACTGGTCTGGTATTTTCCTGGATGCTCCCATGCCACTTGGAGCCCTACCAGGCCACCCACTCCTGGCAGGGTGCAGTTTTAGGTCATGCCCAGGATCAAGAGCCTCCTGCTCCTACCTGCAGATGTTCTCATCCAGGCAATGTTTCTGCCTGCCAGCAGGGATCTTCTCTATTTATATAGGCAGCCAAAGTCACAAAATGGCTGCCACAATCAAGCACCTGCTGGCTGTTTGGCTCAACCCTTAAAGTGGCAGGCACCAACAGTGCCCTGCCACAAAAAGGATAGATAGTCACAAATTAACATCATTATTTGTTTTTATAAAGAATATTATATGGTCAAAGCAATATACATACATGAAGAAGACTGTGTAAATTCCAGACATGATAAATTGCTGGTCACTGCCTAAGAGTGCCCTCAAATCTACCATATTTGTCAGAATCTAAGGAGACTTTAAATTTAAGATGACCCGCCCAATAATTAGATTCCATGCATGGAAAATTACACATTTGTTAGAATTTTTCATGTATAGAATTTAGCTATTGGAGGGTCTTCTTAAATTTCTTACCCCCCACTGATGTGCCAGGGCAATCACTCTCCCCCTGATACCTATCCCCCTGCCTGCCCTACTACCAGTTGCCCCCCTCTGTGACTGCCCTAATTTCCCTACTACCACTTACCCTGTGCAGCAGCTCTGGCTCTGGCTTTGGGTCCTGCTAGGTGTGTAGAGCACATTCTCTCCTCGCCAGGCACCAGTGGCAGCTTTGGCCACAGCCCTGCCCTAGACAGGTGAGAGCTGTGGCTGAAGCTCTGGCCTTAGGCCCAAGTCAGGGACAGAGCTATGGTTAGAGCTTCGTTGTTCCCCATTGCTTCACAGTCTCTCCCACACACCACCTGGTCTACACATCCACTCAGCCACACTCCTCCTAGGCCATGCACCATGTGATCTCCTTTTCACTCCTCCACACTCCTTCCTACATGCCCTGTGGACTCCCCTATATGCTCCCCACCCCACCACATAGTCCACCCCAGCACCAGCTCAGGGCAAGTAGCAACTCTGGCTGAGGCTCTGGCACTGGAGCCACAGCAGACACTTGCCCCAGGCCAGTACTCAAATCCAAGATGAGGGTATTTTCCTGCATGTTGAATACGGAGAAAAACATCATCTTGGATTCAAATAAATGTGGTTATCTTTTAGAAAGAATTTGAGATCATTTGTCATCTTATAGAATCAAACCAAACAATCCTGTAAAGTTGGTTGGAAAGTATTAGGGTATATCTGCATTGCGGTCACAGCACAGTATCCATGCTACCTTTGGTCTGGGATCTGAGGAAGTGAGGGAAAAACACTTGGCCCATTCATCAAGTCAATTAAAAGTCCAAGATAAGAACTCAAATTGTTCTCCAGCTTGTACCAACTCCAATGGACTCTTTTATCACCCTGTTTTAGTAAGTGAGACACAAATGTACTTAGTCTACTATCATTCTAAAATGACATCCAGCTTAGGTCTATAAATGCAGCTATTGAAATGCACTCTGAGTCTCGGAGCATTTTTACATACGGTCTGGGATGCGGCACCAGGCACTTTAATTAGCGAGCCGTGCTACTTAAAAGCACCTGCACATCATGCATATCAGCATCCCTGCATGTTCCCTTGCTGAAAAAATGGCAGCGGGATGCTTTAAACTAAAGCTCATCAAACATGTTTTATTTCAAAGTGCCTCGGTTGCCATTTTTTCAGTGTGGGGATGCATGTGGGCACTGGTACACATGGTGTGGAAGGCTGCCAGGGTACGTCAGTTTCCATGCTCCAGCAGACTCAATTAATCGAGTCTGCTCTGACAGGATGGATTTTCAGCGCATCGAAGCAGGCTCTCCACACATCTGTAGGAGCCCTCCGTTACCACTGTTATATACTTTGTGTATTCATTTACACCAATGAACAATATGACCTTCTAATTTTGTAGTATTTAATGGTCACTGCATGCTCAGCATGTCCAAGTCTATGTATGACACAATATTTAGGGCAGCAGACAAATCCACCCTAGCAAAGGCCATCAGCAATGACAACTTGCTGTCCTAGGTAAGCACTCCAGTAGCCTCTTCCTGAACAAGTATCCCTGAAGAAAACTCTAGTAAAATATTTCAGTCAATTGGTAGATATTTCCTAGCATCCAAACTCCTACCCACCTTAGGGCAGCTCTTGGGCTTTGGGCCCAGATCATGGGAAAAGGGAGGGGAAGAAACATGGTGTTTTTATGGACTGGGCCTTCCTTAAATAGTTGCAAGAAATCGTGACATTTCTTTATGAAATCAGATAAGTAAAACATAAGCACAGAATCAATCAAAACAGAAGCATATGCAAGATACACATTGTTGAAGGGATTTCATTGCTAAGGTTTTGGGAAGACTTGTGTAGAAACAGCAGAAAGGCGAGAGAATTGGAGAAGTAGGAGAAAACACCAAGGACACAGTCATGGCAGGATCTAGGATTTTGTAAAGGGGGGTGTAGAAACAGCAACTAGCAACCAGCACTGCAGGGGTGGTGGTTACCCCCCACCTCCCAGCTTCATCCCCAGTCCTTTGCAGGGTTGGCAGATGGCACCGTGGGAGCAGCATCCTGGGTCTTTAGGTCCCTCAAGTAAGGAAGAATCTTCCAATCTCCCTCCCTTCCCCTTCTGCTCAGCAGAACATCCCCTTCCCCCTTACTCCCCCCTCTCCCTGCCTGCCAGTCCCACTGTCCCCTGCTAACCCAGGGACAGGTGGGGTTGCTTAGGCTTAAGAGCTGGTCCTGCCCTTCTCCAGCTGTGCTACACATGAAAGCAGGCTCTGCCAAAGACAGCAGAGGCAGCAGTGGTGGCAGTAAGCAAGGTCTTTTCCTCCACACCTGCTCCTAGGCTGGCAGGGAACACCTAGGGGGTCCGGGCAGGGAGGAAGAATCTACTTGCCAACCCTACTGTTTCTGGCTGAAGGGATGTGCCACTGAGCATGGAGGAGAAGGAGATAGGGTATTCTTATTTCTTTGGAGACTTAAAACAAGTCCTCAGCTGCTTCCTTTGCTATGTTGTTGACTGAAAGGGGGCGTCTGTGCAACTGAACTGACTCTGGATCCATTCCTGGACACAGTCACTGGAATCAAGGCCCTGGGAAAAACTGATTGAAAGCTTTTCAGCTAATTTGTGACTGAAAGGAGGCTTGTAAAGGTGATCAATCACATTCTCCGTTATATGATTGTTGGTGTATGCAGGGAAACAGGACATTGTACATTCTTTATCAACAGATGAGACTGCATTTAAAAATGCAGATCTGACTCCATCAGCAACTTTGTTCTCCTGAAGGAAACAACCTGCCAAACAAATTTATCTAACTGCTTGGGGCAAAAAGAGTTAAGAATATAAAATTAGGGAGATTCAGCACTATTCTTGAGATGGTTACCAAAGCTCTCAAGGCCTTTTCCAATGGCCACTAGAGAAGGGCATGGCCTGAAGATGCCCCCTTGTGTTCAACCATGTTTGCAATATTGGTGGCCATGACATGTATTGAGGTAAGAGCAGCTATGGCAATTCTGTGCTACTAGAGACTGGATTTATTGGGTTAACAGTAGCTTTGCACAAGGAAACAGCATAAAGCAACTGCAGCATAGCTAAAAATCTGCTTAATAATGATTTTCAATATCTATAATGCTGTACTGTAAAGGGATTTTGTTTTCCATAAATTACATCAAGTACTAAAAAAAAGGACAGAAAAAGTGCCTTGCAAATGAACCATACTGATTTCTTGTATATGAACTGATTTCAAACTAGCAAGCCATAAAGGTCTGGGGGAGACACACTGCAGCCCTGATTCTCAGGTCTGGCTAACTTCTTCCAACTTGCCCACAAGGTGCCAACACTGTGAGCTACACAAATCAATAATACAGTACAAAAACAATACTGACATTGAGCCAAATGCCTTCTTCC
>NW_005842497.1:666013-689216 GCF_000455745.1 Alligator sinensis | reverse complement strand
AGGAATGGATAGTGGGAAAATGGAGCCTGGCCCTAAGCCAAATTAAGTCAATGGAGTCTTTCCATTAACATCAGCAGACAGTGGAATATTTCTTAGTATTTATTGATGCTCTGACCAATGATAGCTCCTGCACAGATGTGATGGCAGTATAGTGAGGGTGAATTGGCTCTCTACATCCTTTCCCTCTCCTTCATGAACTCACCCAGGACAAAACTAAATGTGGCACTTGATACTGATTGCCTCCTTCATATGGGGATTATGTTTTGCCCTAGTAGAGGGACAACCTTGATGATTTAACAGGCATTTTCTCTCTCCAGCTACTGCAGTGCTATAAGAAAACTATTCTTATTAGTATATAATGTACATGGAACATAGATTTATTTTTTTTACCAAAAAGCCTTTTTCTTGTATTGGAAATATATTTGTCTCTCTCTAAACAGGCAGTTGGGCTTTAGACAGCTTATGTTTTTCAATGAGGGTCACTTGAGTTCTCTCCTTGAGTTCTTTCTCTCAATCAGGAGTACGATGCTTAGGTTTTCAACAGAACAAAGATCCCACAGATTGTATAAGTCTTTCTTTTGTGCAGGAGACTTTTAATAGAAAGATTCTCTCAGGCCCCCGGAACTTCTCTTCCATTTGGTAGCAAATGAGATGTACATGAACGTATTTGAAATTTAACAGAAATATCGTTTGGTGCTTTTTTGGAGTGTTCTTTAGAGTGAATAACTGAACTGCTAGGTCAGTGTTATGTGAAGCATGAATACACCCCCACCCCTAATAGTAGGGGAAAGAAGGCAGATGTTCCTGTCACTGTTTCTGTAGCCTTGATAAATTAAATGAAAGGTTTAGAGCAGAGATTTAGGGCCAAATTCAGCCATCCTGTGGCCATGGAGAGAGTACATACAGCCAGTCAAAACAAGAGCCTAGAGGGAGGATCATCCCCCCTCTCCCCAGTGGCTATTGGCCTCTGTGTTGTTGACCAGGGACCAAGTTGCATATTTGTACTAACAGGGTACATCTACATGAGATGCTACAGTGCAGTAGCAATGAGCTATTGCACTGTATCTCATTGGTATGGTGACATAGTGTCTCTGGGCATGAACCACGATGGCAACGCTACTGCGCAGTAGTAATGAATAGGCTTGTGTGAAGCAGCTAGTATTCGCTTTAGATTTGGATTTGGCTGATTTGGGAAACAGTGATACGATTTGGTGATTTGAATCACTGTCCCGAATTGATTCAGCTGAATCTGATTCAGATATTTGGCCACTGCCAAATCGGCTTAACCTCTGAATCAAACAGGCCCTATGCCCCACCTGCTCTCCCAGCCCTGTCAATGGCTGCCCCGCCCAGCCCCAACCGCCCAGCTCTTAAAAAAAAAGCCTGGCATTTACTGGCTGGGGGGGGGGGGGGGGGGGGCATTCCCCATTACCCTCCACTGCCCTGCACTGAGTAGGGGGCTCTGTCACAGGCACCCATCCCCCGCCCACTCTCCCAGCCCCAGCATCCCAGCTCTTTAAAAAAAAATAAAAGGCTGCCCCCCACCCACACTGCGTGGGGGGCTCTGCCATTAGCCCCCCTCTCCTGTCCACTCTCCCAGCCCCCCTGCCCCTCCCTGGCTGCTCTGCCCAGCCCCAGTGTTGGCTCTTTAAAAAAAAAAAAATAGCCCTGCACTCACCAATTCCTGCCAGGTGGGGGGGGGCAATCCCTGCTGCCACCCACTGCCCTACGCTCTGTGGGGGGCTCTGCCAGAAGTCCCCAGAGGCCCTGCTGGCTGCTGCAGCAGCTGGTGAGTGTGGGGCTTTTTTTAAAGAACTAGGAGGTGGGGCTGGGCAGAGCAGCCCTGGTGGGGGAGCTGGGAGAACAGATGGAGGATGGGGGCTCATGGCAGAGCCCCCCACACAGTGCGGGGCAGTGTGGGGCAGCAGGGATCACCCCCTCCCCCTGCCTGGCAGCAGCCAGTGAGTGCAGGACTTTTTTTTTTTTTTTTTTAAAGGACTAGGAGCTGGGGGGTCTGGGAGAGTGGGTGGGGATCGGGTCATGCTCAGGGGGGCTAAGGGAGCAAGCAGGTGATGGGACCTGGTGGGGGACACCCCCCCCTCCTCAACCCCATTCCCCTCTCTACTTACCAGCACAGAGTCCAGATCAGCTCCCTGAGGCTACAAGTGAGGACTACTCAAATCTCCAAAGCTCCCTGAATCTTTTCTGAATTAATCTGGAGAGCTTTGAATCGATTTGGACCTTTTTATTGGTCTCCTGATTCAATTTGGATTCAGAGATTTGGCTGCTGAATCGGGCCAAATCTCTTCTGAATCAAATCGGCACCTGAAGCTTCGCATGGCCCTAGTAATGAACTACTGCTTAGTAGCTTGTTGCTACTGAGCAGTAGTATCTAAAAATAACTATACAGGGATGGAACTGCACAGTAATACTGGTTACTATGCAGTCATTTAGTACTTCATTAAGTAACAACTGCATAGTCCACTGCTTGTATAGATGCAGCCACAATCTATTTTTTATTTATGGGTACCTCCAATTTTTGAGATGCTCAGTTAAATTCTATCCTTTGGGAGACCTAAGCAACTGCCATGGGATTGCAAGAGCATACTTTAGGGCAGAATTTGGCCTATTTGGACTCATATTATGTCTGCAATGGGCCAAGAGAAAGCTGTTCTTACTTGGTATCTTTTGCAGTATGTTACAGTACAAGTAATCCTTCACTTTTCTGTGGGCAAAGCTCCCAGCACTTTCAACGAATGAGATGTTGTGGGGAGGGGCAATTACAAGTGTTCACCAGATGTTATTTTGTTCATTAAATAAATTGAAGATGGAAAAAATGTGAATTTTTAAAAGGAATCTTTCCTGAGAAGTAGTCTATTGTATTGAAAGAAATAATAATTCTGTTGAAATATTTAAATAGTTAGACCCCCCCAAATTGTGGATAAAATTAGAATGGGCCAAATCACAGATAGTCATAGTTCCACAGCTTAGCAAGGCCCTTCTCCTGCTTCTGGGGAAGAAGCTAGCCAAATTTATATTTAATAAATACACCAATTGATTTCAGTGGAGCAGGGTCAACTCATACCTGTATTCTTGAGCATTACTTATTAGAGAATGCATCTACTTGTCAATACAGAAACACCCAGGTGGAATTTTTAGATGTGTTGGATGCATTTTTCTTTCTCTATTCACAGGCCAAATTGTGCTCTGATATGACCAGGGTTTGAATTATGCTTTGACACTGGCGGGGGGTGGGGAGTTGGGGGGGGAGCGGTTTGTAAAGAAAAAAATTGGGCTGCCTATCATGATGCCCTAATAAAATTGGAGACCCCCACTAAGTTATGGTTTTCAAATCTTATGGGGGGGGATCTCATCTCTTATGGGGCCCTCCCTCCCCTGTAATTTGAACCCTGGACATGACAATGAGATTGCACCAGGAGAACTGAAAGCACAAGTTGAGTCACTTTACTACATTGTATACCCTTTGACTGGATACTTACAATATAAACTCAAATCCAAAATTATTTTGAATTTAATACAACCCCCCAATAATTAGATTCTATACATGAAAAAATCTGTTTCTTGTCATTATAAAATTGTTAGAGCAGAATTTGGCCTATTTTGACTCATATACATTTCTTATACTTTTCTGTGTATAGAATCAAATGATCATGGGGTCACCTTAAATTCATCTGCCCCACTGCTGAAGCAGGAAAGCAGCCATGGAGGGGGGCAGACAGCCAAAACCCTCCCCCCCACAGCCACTTGCCTCCCTGCTACCTTCTCCCCCAAACCCTGCCAATGCCTGGCCACCTGCCTCCCTGTTGATTATCTTCTGGGCAGTCAGCAATGGCGGTGGCAGTCCCAGTCCAGCCTGGCCCAGCAGAAGCAGCAGCAGCAACTCTGGGCTGGGTCCAGTTGGGGTTGGGACCAGAGCTAGTGCTGGGAGCAGAGCAGAAGGAAAGTATGGGGCAGGGGAGGGGCAGAGGCAGGCTGCATCTTCTCTCTCACATTCCCCTCAAGCCAGACACTGCAGGTCTCCATAGTTTCATAGTTGTTTAGGGCTGGAAGGGACTTTACAGATCATCAGACCCAGCCCTCTGCACTTGGGTAGGAAGGACTGCTGCAATCAGATGACCCCAGCAAGATGGGCAGCAAGATACTTTTTGAAGATCACCAGGGTGGGTGACTGTACCACCTCTGTGGGGAGTCTGTTCGAAACCCTTAGTACTCGAATTGTAAAGGAGTTTTATTTCTTATGTCTAGTCTGATGTGATCTTCAATCAGCTTGTACCCATTATCCATGTTCCCTCCCCCCTGCTGCACTGTCTCCCCTGGGCTCCCTCCCTAGCAGTCCCCACAGCACAGGCAACCCCAGTCCAAGGCAGGTAGTGTCTTGACTCTGGCTTCTCCCCAGGACTGGGGCCAGGGCTTCAGTAGTCACCTGCCCCAGCTGGTATTTAAATCCAAGATGAGGTTCCTGCCCCCTTCGCCATGAGGAAAGAGCCCTTCTTTTGGATTCTGCAAATACCCTAGCTATGCTAGGGCGCTTGCTGCTGAAATGGTTACAGTGTGATTATCTCTCAAGGCTGTGGCTCCAAGATAATTATTAAACAGCTCCACTATCACAGTGGATTTAAATGATGAGGCTCAGGCTTCATTGGGCTACTCCAGGAGGAAATCAGGAATCAGTATCCCATCCATGGCAACCTCTTGACAGGATGCAAGTGGGGAAAAGGAATAGGAAGTTCTCTGTGCCAGCCCTATATCTGTGTAAATTACTATCCTAAGCCACAGTGGTCTGGCGCAATGCCATTAAACATGTTTAGCTGCTGCCATTAAGACAAATAAATGAGTAAGGCTTTATGTGCAAACCATCCCCTTCTTGAGCAAAGTAGGCCATTTAACCATCCAGTCAGCTATGGTGACCTGATGGTGTGGCTCTTGCTCCATGGCAAGATGCACATGGCTTGAAAATGGAATACCTATAGTTCCACTGTGGAGCGGTTCTTGGTACCCTCTGTCCTCTGCAGACTGGTGCACCACAGCTGAACACTTACATGTGCGGGCCGCCTCCTGATCCCATCCTCGTCGCCATGTGCGGGCCGCCTCCCGATCCCGTCCATGTCACCATGTGCGAGCCGGGAGCGATATGCGGACCCGTCTTTGCGCACGCAGGCTGTGGCCAGCAGCCCGGGCACGCGGGGTCAGAAGAGACCGTGCGGTGGCAAGGCACGCATGGGCTAGAATTAGTCACAGACGCGTAGTGGTTGATTCAAAGATTATTTACTTACACCCAAGATGGTCGCGGTGTAGGCTGGACAGTTTCCAGGTTCAGCTCCGCTTAAATCCTCATTGGAGGACTATGACAAACTCGGTTCTTGGGCCCCGGAGTTGTTAAGGCTCCGTGGGTTCGGCAATTTCTTTCCCACGGAGTTGTTGAAGCTCTGTGGGTTTGGTTCAGCTCTCTGGCCCCGGAGTTGTTAAGGCTCCGTGGGTTCGGATCTTGAGTATATAGGATAGGGATACGTCTAGGATTGCGCTTGGCAACGGGGAGAGGCCAGAGGCTGTTTAGACCTCTGTTGCCTTCTTAAGAAATGCGTTGGGTTCGTAAGGATCCGCAGCGCTTAGAGATCTTCACGCTCTCCCTCTCGGACTCCAATTGCTTTCTCTCCAACTTGGGCGGAAACCACCCAAGCTCTTTATATGGCTAGCAAGCCAATTGCTAGCCGCCACGTGTGCATAATTTAACACAAGCCAATAATGGGGCTCGAATTAAAATACAAATGGCGGGAACTCCTTTGCACCGTGCATTTCTGAGATGCAAAAGATATGCACCATGCAAAGAAAGCTACAAATTTGGCGGGAAAATTCTCCGTTGCACTGGAGTTCTCCTCTGCAGCAGAAAACTCCACCGTGCAAAGAAGCTGCAATTTAACGGGAACATAATTTAGCAGCGCCGAAGCACACACAAAACAAAAACTCACAACTTTGGGTTGTGACATTACAGTGGAGGGCTGGCCATGAGGCCAGTTGTTCCATGACCTCATGTCAAAACCTTTGAATGGGCTAGAAGATGAATTGCAGCGCCTTTGACTGAGGCTCCATTCCATGTCACTAGGCTATAGAGTTCCCATTCTCCATTAAATGTTCACAGATCCCAGGAACATAAGCTTACTTTTTGGAGCTTTGCAGTGGGAATTAAGACTAGCTTCTGAAAGAGGAAACATTTCTGAATGCTACGAAGGACCATTTTATTAGTATACAATGAAATAGGAGCACCAGCTTAGATCAAATTTTCACAACTGTCATGAATCTTTTGCAGTGAAGACCTAAGATCTACTAGCTCATTTTCTTATAACAGACCATAAAAAATTAAACTGAAACTATTTCTTTCGTATGTCTGAACAAAAACATGCACACACCTAATTTGCTTTAGGCAAATGTCATTTTGCAAGGCTGAGAGAGACCAAAGTTATTTTTAATACATAATTTTGTTGTTTTTTCCAATAAATATTAGATGTGAGCGGCCAGTTTCTCAGCTGACATAAATCAGTATACATCAGTTGGTGCGAGCGTCCAGACAAATATACCAGCTGAGAACTAGTCCAAACCTGGGTTTCATGAGTGTTATAAAATTAAAAGGCTTTTCCTTATTTAACTACTGAAAAAAATGGGAAAAGAGAAATGTGTACATTAATTATCTATGGATTTAAATGACAGAATACTATTTGAAATGCCCCAAGATAATTAAAGATAATTATATAAAATTATTACATTTAGCAAGGTGACCGGAAAATTATAGCCCTTAAAATATATATACAGATGTGCGCATGTGCGTGTGTGCGCGTGCATGCACACACGCGCACGCGCGCGCACACACGCACATGCACACACACACACACACACACACACACACACACACTGGTATATATGTTCCACAATCATTCAGTAGGTGGCACTTAAAAGCTTAGATGAGCTTTACAGTCGCCATTTAGGTAGTAGCAGCAGCAGCAGAAGCTGGAGTCAGTCCATCTCTGAGATCAGAGAGAGAGAGAGAGAGAGTCTGGAGGGAGACTGCAATCAAGCCAACAAAAGCATTAACTGCGGCCCAGGCACTCAGAGAGGGAGAGACAGGACTAGGACCAGAACAGCAAGAGCACAAGGAACAGAACAAGGATCAGACAGGAGCAATGTAAAGGACAGAAGGGAAAACCAGATAACTGAGCTTACAGATCTTTTATTTAAAAAAGCGAGCAAGAGAGATAGCTTTCTCTTGGAGAAAACCCACAATAGAAAGGGTGTACTGCTGTGGTACTATGACAGGCAGAAACTGAAGAGCATTTGACAGCATTGTATTCCTTCTCAGGTAATATTCTTCAGTCATTTTTCTACCTATCATTGTAAGAAATATAGCTATGCATTAGATGTATTTTATTTCTCTTTGCCAAAACCTGCAGCCTTTCCTCTGTCAAAATTTCCACTGAAGTCAATGGGAGTTTTGCATGAGTGATGACTGCAAGATTGTATCCTAACTGAATATTTCGTGTAGATGACATGGTCTGTTATGAGCAGAAATAAAACTAGAAGCTGGTCACATGTATCAATGGACAGATAAAAACATGTTTCTCATAATACTGAACAATCAACAGCAGCCTTGTATCATTTTTTTTAAAAAGCTTTTTATTGAAATGAGATGTGTCAAATTCTGCCTTCATTTACACCAATAACAGACCAGTGGTCAATAAGTGGTTGCATTGGTTTCAGTGAAAGCAACATTTGACTGCATGTGATGAAAAATATAACGTAACGTTTCCACAAAATACAATTTGTGGGAAAATGATGATTTCAAATTAAACAAGATTTTCTCACTTCAAGTCAGCAGAACTCAATGTTAGACAACTTTTAAAGAATTCAGGCTGTTGGCTGAAGATTTGCATTGATTTGATAGTTTACCTCACTGTCAATTAAAGATAAGAAAATAAAGCATGGAGGGGTAGTTTCAAGTCTCCCAAAGTAATATAAAATCAGAGTTGATGATACTTCCTTCTTTGCGGTGGTCTCAATAAATGTGGCATGTTCTATTTGCTGCAGTATCTAGTCACAACAATGGGGTGAGTTCAGAATAAAGCAACAAGATTTAATAAGATCCTGAAAAGTATGTTCTAAATTTATCCCCCCTTGTTTTGCACGCACAGGCATACACACATCCTTTCATAAATGTATACATTAAGTATTTATATATCTATATATACCTATGTGTGTGAGTGATAACCATGTAAAGACATCCACATATCTAGCTGCTGTGGCTGATCTGTATTCTTACCTTTGTCAGGTTTCAGGTTTCTGGAGTATTTTCAGCTTCTGCATTTTTCTACATATACTGGCCATTTTGACTGCTTTTTCTCTGACTGATGGACCTTACTGCTATTTCTGAAGCTGCCACTCAGGGGTTTCATTCACGCTTACAGTACAAAACAGTGGCCAATCCTCACAGACTGGGGATTAACAATTGTGTCATCACTGAGAGATTGAGAAACAGAGCATCTGTCAAGATGCCATCCTCTCTCCCACCTTGTTTAGTGAACTTGGGAAGGAATTACGAGACGTAATTTCTAAACATGGGAGAGGTTCATCAGTTTGTCAGCAACACGCAGCTCTAGATCTATTGTCTCTTATCACCTGCAAATTGGGAAAATATTTGAATGATACATATAGCTATATCATCTCCAAGCCTGGGTAGACCAAACATAAAATAGGTATCAACTAGCCATGAACAAATGTAGGCTAGAAACTAGAAGGAGGTTTCTTAACAGTTGAGCAGTGAGTAGTAGATTAACCCCCCCCTCCCCCCCCCAATCTACTTTTAAGATGGAGCATGATCAGTTCAAAGGGACTGTGTGACATGTTTGCCTGCAATAGCAGGAGACTGGATATGAAGGTTGCTTGCAGTCTCATGTTCTTATTCCTCCTTATCTCCTCCTATAGATAATTGGTTAACACCACATTTAAACACCTTCTGTTTAACAACACATTTTTTGGGGTGTCCCTCCAGTCTGCAAAGGTTAAGGACACTTGTAGAATTTTTTAAGTATAACCTTTGCCCTGAAAGCAAAATAAAAATGTGTTTTTTCCCCCAATTATGCCAAAATGGCCTAATAGCAGGCCCTGCGCCTGTGTTGGTGAGCCTCAGTCACCAAACTATCCTTTTCACAGGGTGCTCAGCAGAGCTGCACCAACTTCTAGAACTTGTTTAGCATATTTGAGCTATTATGATCATACTACACCCATTTGCATTGCCAACATTATCTATGAAGTAGTTGATTTTAAAACTTTTATTAATGTTGGCTCTTACCTCATTTGAGACCTGCCTGATATTTCAGCTTTGGGATGACAAGTTTTGTAGTCAGACATATGTGACCCTTTCTTGGTCCCACTGTTACGTCTGAAGTAGCAGATGACTGCATTATTGTGGTGGTGAATTTTATGTTATGGAATGAGCTCCTCACTGGAGCCATCTCATCTCCTCCCAGCTACTTTTAAAAAGAGCCCTAAAATTTTTTGTGTTTGAAGATGCTTTTGGAATGACCATTCCCTTCCCATCTGTTTCTTTTCCTTTTTAATTAAAACCTTCAGTTGCTTTTGTGAACTTATAATTTAAGAGGCCACCATTTTCATGTATTTGTTTTTATTTTATTGTGTAACTCTGTGAATGCTTGTCTGGTAAAGGCCGAACTTCCAAAAATAAATGTGTACATGCATGTGCGTTGATCCCCAACTTGCTTATAAACATCAAGCTATCTGCACACATAATTGGTCTGGGACTCACTTTCGAAGATTTGATCAGTATTATATTGCCTGTACAAATACATTAGCGTGCTAATCAATTTTCCTTATTTTCAATGCACTTTTTCATAGCACTTTAAATCAGCAAGCAAGCCTTATTATTACTGACTAGATCTTTGAAAGAAAGACCTAATGCGCATTGTGCAGGCTGGTACATAATAACAGAAATTAATCTCTTTTTCTTTAAATACAGACTCTTGCAAAGGCACCTGATCCACAACAACGTTTTATTTTATAGATTAAATGGCTGATTATTCTTTTAGTTTCAACATGGCAAAGAAGAAAGTTCATGTCGAATCAGTAAACAACTGTTTTTGACCATATAGTGCTGCAGTTTCTCATGGACAGATTACACTATTTTATTCTAATTTCTAAAAAGACAGTAAATGAGACCCACCAGGTGAGGAAAACGTCTAAGATATCTTTTAATCTAAGTTGAAAGACAAGCTACTTTCTATTTGACATTTTTTAAAACAGACTGCAGAATAAGCCTTCTCCCAGCCAAAAAATCTTGTGTAATGATTAACTTGGATGGAAAAGAAAAAATAATAGAAAAAAGGGTTGATTACTTTCAAATGAGAGAAAAGAAGGTTGTACTACTGGTCTGGACATTCAGATTTTGTTTTGACACCAGTGTAAGTCATATCCTCTGAAAGAAATGGGTTTAACACTAATGTAAACCTGGTGTAACAGAATCAGATTCAGTCTTCCAGATTTCCTTATCTGCCACCTGCTGTAGCAGTGAAATGCCACATCCGTAATGATCACTGCAGTTAGTGGAATAGATATTGGTTGAGACTGAATAGGCAGCATTGAAGTGCTGACATCCTTTTATTTTCTTTCTTTAAGATGGATGTGCACTAAGGCAGCAGCATGAAAAAGGCAAATCCATTTCTGGGTTGCAGAAGGTTCTTTCATTCAGTGTACAGTCACACTGACTTGAAATCAATGCCAGGCACTGATGAGACAGAATTAAATTATTTTGTTTTTTTTATTATGTTATCCCTCTCAGAGCAAGCCTAACTTGGCTTTTATCTTGTCTGAAAAAGTTGGCACTTTCAACAGTCAAACACCAGCTACAGCTCATAACTGAAGTGTTGTTGAAAGCCTCAATAGGGAAAAATGCTCCCTTAATATCTGCAAAGTTTATTCAACCAAGCATTAAAAACCTTGATGGCTTTTAGATGGGAGAAGATTATTTATCAAAAAGTATGTTTTAGTATATTTCTTCTCATTTTAGGTAAGGCTATCATGAAAAGAAATACATAATTTAAAAACAGAAGAATATTATTAAAGATGTTATTTTACTTGAAAAAAGAAAGTGGCTAATTCTGAGGATAAATATGAACCTATTTTATGATTATTTTTTTGAGTAAGCAGTCTTTAACTTGTGCAAGTCAAAATGAGTTCTAAAATGAAGAGAAGTGGTAATTGAAACTAATTCTTATAGTAAATGATTTTAAGATAATACAAATTCTGCATTTTTAAAATAGATTCAAGTTATGCTAAATTGAATGAGTCAACAAAATGATGGCAGTGGATACATTCTTGTGAAGCACCAACACTCCTTTATTGCTATTTAATAGCCTACAATTTATGCACAAACCTTTTCCTAATTTATTGCTTTACAAACATTGTCAGTATTTATTCTAAACTAGCAGGGGCCACAAATTAAGGCCAACCCCCACACCCTCAGCCTACTCTGATTCCCTTCCCCAGACTGATCTACCACTCTGCTTTCTATTCCCTGTCCTGTACTCCCTACCCAAGCTGCTGCTGCTCTGCTTTCTGCTCCCTGGCCCATCTGCTGCTGTGATATCTTCCCCTTCCTCAATCTGCCACATGCTGCACACAGGAGCTGCCCATGCCACTTGTAGTATACTGCAGCTTGCAGGTTCTGAACCATTGTGCTGATTCATTACTATTTTGACCCAGGGTCTTGTCCGCCAAAATTGAGAGTGTAAGATAATAAGTTAGATTCCAACATCCTTAGTCACACTGGGCATGTCTGCATGAGACGTATACTGCGGAGCTGCCTAATTAGCTCCACAGTAAAGTCTCTACGTCTACTTGTGCGGCACTATTAGGTTGTAGTAAACTAATAAATGCTGCCATAGTTTAGTACTTGTAAATACAGGTACTATCCTGTGGTAGCATTATTTACTGTGCAGCAACGCATGTGTAGATATTGGTTTGCTCTGCATTGAAGCACCCTTGTGCCCAGCCAGCCCCTGCACAGCATGTTGAGCTGAGCCACAGCAGCCCTGGGCTGGCAAGCTGAACACCTGGACCTCTTGCCAGCTGGGGCTTCTTTGACCCAACTCAATGTGCTGCAGTCCCAGGTGCATGTGTAAATGCAGCACCTAAGAGCAGTAAACTCTGGTATAATATGTGCCTGAATTTATTGTTTCGCATTAATTGCATGTGTAAATGCACCCACTGGGTAATACCTTACTCCATGTATAGTGTCATTGTCTTGATCAGGGAAAAGAAACAGAATCTGGTCCAATGTTCATGACAGGCATCATTGTCTTGCTAGCAATGAGAAGTAAAATGTGTTATGGAAATTCATAAGAAAGGCCAGATCCTTTAGTGCTCTCTGACTGTTTGCTGCTATCAAGGATCTGGGTCAGCAGCTGACATCAGTAAAATAACCTAGTGAGGGCTAAATAATAGACAGTGTAAAAGTGACAGAGTGTTTGTAGGCTTTGTATTATGACCTGTAAAAAATGGAAAAGAGCCTAAAGTAGTTGTATAGATTCTTTTTTTTCCCCTGTATAAATATGAATTAACTTAAATGAGAACATTTTGAAACATATGCATATAGATTTAGATAATGACCACATGGTCAGTCAATTCTTAATGTTTGATTTGGATTCTCTTGATATCTGGTGTTTTATTGAAGCCTCAAGCTTCTGGAGACAAATGATTATGAGACTTACACTTAAAAAAATGGGATGCACTTTGAATTTTGATGGATGCAGAAAATCTTGTAAACATGAACCAAGGACCACATAAGACATTAACATAAATTACATAAATATTAAGAGATTTTGCATTTTGTGGTTCTTGATTCATGATTGTTGAATGCTTAGATTTAGCAATACTGAGTACACACAGGAGTATTTCATTGCTTATACACACACACACACACACACACACGCACGCACATGCAACTATAGTGTATGGGTAGTTATTAATTAAAAATATATATATAATTCATGTATAACGGTTATCAGGATATGCATTTTTCACCCTATCTGTAGGGGGATCTAATTCATTAGCATTTAAAGGGTCTCAAAAGGAAATTTCTCTCAGTATTTAGTGACTAAATCTCTGATCCTGGATGTATTTATATAAAAGAATAACTTTTCCAACCTGAGTAATGTCATCATAGTTAATTAGTCTACAGAGGGACATAAAATTATATACATGTGTAAGCGTTTGCAGATCATGAACTAAAAGTGAAACCTACAGTCCTTGTTCAGGAAAATAGTTCACTAATGACTAAATAAGGTTCAGCCTGTTGTTGTTACAGAATAAGTTTTCAAAGGATCCAACATTTATTGCTAGCCAAGAAAAGCCAAAGTCCTATTAGAAAAAAAAAATTACTATATTTCTCTATAAAGGACAATTCTGATTATTTAACTCTGCTTAAACTTCAGGGGAATATTCTTGTGAGAAAGGCAAGCATGACTTGGCCCCAAGCATGTAATGGATTAACATTCTGACTCAGCATGATATTTCTGTGAGTTCATTCTTTCATGGTCCTCCTCCCACATGTCTCTTGGAAGATTCACTTAATCCCTTTCCTCCAATTTTCTGATGATCTCTTTGTTGCCCTCTTCTATACTATCTGTGTAATCTCATTCTCAAAGACACACAGATATATCATTTGTATTCTGTAGACTCACAGATCTACATTGTTACTCTACACCTGTCTCCAGGCTATGTTTAAATCTTGCGAATTCTCTCTGCATCACATCTCTACGATACAGCCTTTCCTATTTATCCAAAGCTACATCTCTTAAGATGTTCATATTCTCATTTTTTATTTATTTCCCCTGTTCAAAATCTTGTAGATCTCTGTTGCAAAGATCATTTTTGTAGACCTTTGCTTTGGTCATTTCGCTCCTTTCAACTTCTTATGAGGCCATGACATCACCTTCCACTGTTCATTTGTTAAATTTTCAAATGAGTGTCTTCATATTTTTTTCCCAGGTTGCTCCACACACTTGGGAGGAACTTTCTATAAACATCCACAAATCTAGTTATTCCCCTTCAAAAGTCTTAAAAAACTCTCCCCTACTGTGATGCCTGAAAAACTGAGCTAAGTTTAAGATGCTGGCATGCCAAGAACGCTATCGATCATGATGGCTAATATAGTCATTGTTTCCTTAAGCTTCTCTTCCGGTATGACTCCATTATTTATCTATTGTCTTATATACAAATTGTAAACAGTGGGGCTAGAAATTGTTTTCTATATGTACAGCACCTAACACAACGGGACCTTAGTCCAGGATGAGGGCCAATAGGCACAACAATAGTAAAAATAATAAAAAATGGTGTTTTTGTGATTGATAGTCAAATTATTACACCGGTGTTAATTTAAAATATGTTTTCAGTTTACCAAGGAGATTATACCTGGTAGATTTCTTTCACGCAATGTTTCATAGATGCTCAAACCATTTACCTGTATAGAAGCAAGCTGTCTTCTACACAAACTAATTTCTGGTGAACTGCTTTGCATTAGAACTTACTGTTCTCTTTCAAAAAGAGAGACATTAATGACTGCTTATTGAAAACGTGTCAGTCGCTTTGCAAAAGCAAAGTACAGCCTCTGTGATCACTGAAAGACATAGTGGCTTGGTTCTACCTCCTTTAAATGCTCATCTGTCTTTGAGATAGCAGCGTGAAGCTCTTGTCCTTAAGAGAATATTTTAGGCCCTTACAAAAACATTACTCCACTTTTCAAAGTTAATTATGGTCATGTTTTATTCACAAACTCTGGCCATGATGCTTTGTTGCAGTATAGCCAGTATACCACATTAGTGCAAACCAAGCTATTCTAATGTTATCTGACAGGCTAAAAACTCGTGGAAGTCAATTTTGCTCCTCACATTTACAACAGTTCCACTCCCTGGGAACTGTCGTGCTGTCCCCCCACTCCCTAAATCTGCACCAATTTTAGTGCTTTGCTGAACTCGGGCCTAAACTTGAACAAAACCTTTTTTATTTCTGTTATACTTTATGTGCTATCGTGGGCACATTATCCCTTTTTTGGCAGCACACCATTGAGGACATAATGGACTATTCAGTCCAAGGACACATGTAGTAGATTTGGCATTAGAGGATCATACAAAATACTCATTATTCTTGACCACTACTGTGTGTCAATTCCTGGCTTTAGGTTCACCAAATGTAAGAGCATTGTCCCTTTAAAAATAGACAGGGTTTCTTGAGTGGCCAAATGTACTTGGGAGAGCTCCTATAATTTCTTATACAAACTGAAAAACCTAAAACTATTACTGACCAACAGTGAAATTCCTGAAGCTTTAAACTTGAGGCTCCTAATCTTCCAGCTCCAGGGACTGGAAAATGCATGCCTTTGTCATCTACTCTTAAGGTGATTGTTCCAGTTCCAAAAAGGCCAGTATAGCTAGTCAAGTAGGAATCAGTTATGATAGTAGGGCTGACACCTGTTTTTATGTTTTAATTTTTTTAAAATGAAAACAGCCAAGAGGTCACTCTTGATTGGGATCTTTGTTTTACACAGTATCTGTAAGATTATGCCTCCAGTAACATAGCATCCTCACACCATACTGCAGTTTAGTACTAGCTCAGAGGGAACACCTTATGAGTCACCAGCTCCCTTTTTGTGAATTATAGGTGCTCAGAGATTTCCCAATCTCTTGTTGCCCCTGATTTAACTACAGTTTTGGAGATCTGACATGACTAGGTGCTATGGCTGCAGACAAAGAGCGTATATGCAGTGAGAGATTCCAGGAAGATATCTGGTTTTTAATCACACAGCAGGCATTAAGAACTCAGAGAAACCATAGGCTTGATGACTCCTTGTAACACACAGGTAATTTGACCAAAATACAATTATTCTATACCTTTGATACCTTAATTACATCTACTGTCAAACAGAGAGATCTTCTCTTGTGTTATAGAGAAGGTGGGCTCCAAAACATTTGAAACATACGATTAACCTTTGTCTGTAGAGGGGCCTTTTAATTATAGTAATTAAAAATGAATACAAGACTTTTTTTTTTAACCCAATATCCATTGTCCACCACTTCTAGCATGGTAACCACATGTAGAAAAACTTTAAAAGCATGTTTAGAGGTCTGCCTGAGCCTAACCAGCATGGTTAATTTAGATGCTCTAGTTGCTATAGCCAATGATGCACAAAGGAGCTAAGTGGCTAGCTTCACAACCAGCTCCCTTTGATTCCCCAGGCTGAATAACTAGGTATACATTTATACTGGACTGACTGGGGGCAGGCAAGGCAAGAGTCCAGCCCGTGGCTCTAACCCTATGTTTTTGGGAGCTACAAGACAACATTTTACTCACTCTGCCACTGTGACTCAGCCCAAAAGAGAGTAAAAAACCACTATACAGACTGTTTAAAAAGAAAAAAAAAGAAGAAGTTATTAAACCAAGACAATGTGCTATAGTAGCTTATTAAAACAGAAACTGATGATGACAAAATGCTCAGGCAACACTTTTACTCTCTGTTTATTCAGGTAAAATTGAATTCACCATAAAATGTTAGTTACTTTTATTAGATCTGGCACATTGCATACTCATATTCAATCTCATGCAACTTAGTAGTAGCTTTCTTCTATACTTAAATATTTTGCACAAAGATAGCAGGCATTTTGAATAACTATTTTTTCCTGACTCAGATTGTGCTCAAATGTACAACTCCATGGTTATTATCAGTGGGAAAATGTTCATTTCTGCTGAAAAAACTGGCAAGAACAACCTTGCATAAGAACCTCTGATGATGTAAATCAGCAACACTTCATTGATTTTGTTGGAGCTATGGCTTGATTTCAGTGAAGCTAGGGTGATTTATATTAGCTGAGGATCAAGGTCTATATATTTGCAAAGCAATTTTTCTTCACAATGAGCATTAAAAGTGCTTCTGAAAGGCACATTAACTGCATGATAAAGAAAAGGCAACTTTAGCTGCTGCATTTTCTCTGTAATTTTTTTTCACATGTTCTCCTGGAGCAAAGTTCTTCAAAATATCATCTGTTTGTTCTGAAGATAGAAGCATAAAAATTACTGTATTTCCATAAAATCTGTGTTCATGGGGAATACAGTAGAAATTTGTCTTTGTCAAATAACCAAGTGTTCAAAAGTGAACATACCTAGTCAAGCAGAGATGCTCATCTTCCCCATAAATGGATTACATATTAGCCTCCACCCCAAACTGTATATCAAAGCATGACGGTAGGAACACTGCGTACCATGATGAAATGATTTTTTAAAATTGATTCAAGCCCTTAAAATATTTCTCTCCCATGCCCTTGCTTGCATTTTCATCAGAAAGACATTAACTGCAATAAAATAATAATAATAAAAGGATAGTTGCTGGTGTGAGATAATTCTATCTAAGGAAAAGAATCTCTAGGAGATTAACACGTAGTATCAGGCAACTGCTGAATTGCTCATCGAAGTGACCTCAAATGCATTAGCTAGCTCAAGAACTGGATCAGCAAAGACCCAAAACAAAGCTTCATCACCAGGGCAATTAATACAATTTAAATCGTTTAACAAGACTTGTTCTCTTTTACCTTGTTTGCAATGAGGTGTCCAACCAGTCTGGTAATACAAACATATTGCAAACAAAATCCAATAGTGAAAAGCAAAATGAGTGACATTTCTCTTAACTACTTTCACGTACAAGAGAAAGAATCCTCATCAACTGAGCGCAACTACTAGATTTTAAAATCTTATGCTTTGTCAGAATAAATTCTTTTTAATGGGACTTTCAAAGCACTTAAGGTTGGTTGAATTCTGCTCACCTTCAAGTTAAGGGGAGTGACTGCATATTCAGTACTCAAATACCAAGATGAGAAATATGTTATAAACACAATAGATCGTTATACTAGATAAAGATATAGATTACAGGCAGACATGAACATGATAGACTTAAAGAATTATAGATCCAACAGTCATACTAGATTCATTATATTACTGGCACATAAACACATATCACGCAGTGATACAAATGGCTATAGAAATCTGAATCGAACAAATGCAGAAACAAAAAGCTGAAGTACAACGATTAAACATTTCTTCAAATAAATAAATATTCATAGTCATTATTTATTCTATATGATGATTTCATAATTAAAAATATAACCGTCTCCTGAGCTTTCTCATTCTGATGAAACATATCATCAAGTATTTTTCATAGGCTTTTCAAGAAGTCCATCTAAAATAACATGTGCAGGTCTGTTTGAATTGGATGCAGCCCTTTTTCTAATAAATTTATCCTCACATTTATGGTACAATGGCTTAGCTAGAACAAGATGAGTGTTGTGTGGGGAAATCAGATAAAAAAAAGAACCTTATCAATCAACAAGGTTATGGGAAACTTATTGAAAGTTTCTCAATTTTGTAAGTGAACAGTGATAAATAAATAAAAAAGAATAAAGCATTACAAAATGTACTTTGTTCATTTTTTTCTTAAGATTAAGCAAGGGTAGTTTAGTTTAATTTAATACATCCAGGAATATTAATAATTCTTTCCTAGTGTACTTTATAAGACTAGTGAAGGCATCAAATAACATCTAATTAATATAGAAAAAAGTCTAATAGAAAATCAATTTTGGGGAGTGACAGAAGACTTGTTTTGTGTATGCAAGTTATATGATGTACAGAATGGCAAAGTTATGTGAGTGTTGATGGTGTGTCTGAAAAGTGTAATCTCCATCTCAGGTTATTTTTCCTCTAGCCATACCATGGATAAGTGATGAGAGAATTGTGGACACTTGTAGTATCTTTAAAAAAAAAAATTTCTGCCTTATCTTGTCATCCATATTTTCTCTAAAAAGATGTATTAGAAAAAAAAGACAATATCTACATTAGGCTATATATAAAAAAGAGTTAGGTACAGCTGAGCACACAATGGTACATGCAAATATGTAGAACTATTTCCATTTGTACAATTTAATACAGAGTACAAAATAGATAAGCCATAGCAGTACATGAATTAATTACTCTATTTTTTGTCACAACCTCTCTGACTCTTGCATTTGAAAAATCCAGACATTATTCTTTCCTCATCTCTCTCAAACAAGAACATAATTTTTGAAACCTGAAGGAAAATTAGTAGTACATGAAGACATGTTCATTGCTAACACCAAAATTTAAGAGCTCTGACTTAGGAAAGCATCCTTCTGCCACGTAAGCAAGTCCATCAGTACCCAAAAAATTAGGGCAATTTAAGAATATGTTCAAAGCTTATGTTCAAAGCTAAGCATATGATGAAGTTGTCTCCTGTACTCATTTCTGAATTACCTAAAGTTAATTATGTAGAGATAGACTTTCTAGTTTAGCAGAATAGCATTCAGTATGGAAATAGATATTCAAAAGTAACCTGGTACCTGGGCAGTGGACCAGGCCAAACATAGAATAAGCAATAGATCATTTTTCAATTCACATGCAGTTGTCAAAGAATAATTCTACCAGCTCAGGATCAGGCTATCCCACTTATCCTATGACCTATATAAAGGGATCATCAGGGAGCCAGGCTCGACCTGTGCTGAGGGTTTACCAGGGAGCAGATTTAACAGAGCTGACCGTCAGTTCTCCAACTCATAATTTAGCTCCTATTAGAAAGCTAGTCAAAGTCTCTTTTGAGTAATACTAGGGAAATGAATAATATTAGTAATACTCTGTGTAGCCAGTAAAGTTTCATTGCTGCAATCAGAAGAATTTACTGGAGGAACTACACTATATCTATCTTAATACACTCTCTCCTTTAAGAGTGTAGTGGGAAAGGGCACATTGTCCCTATAATTTACAAGCAATGCAAAGTTAATTATTTTCTTTCATGTATTTTGATAATATGTTGAAGTTACAGGACGTTGATATCTGTAAAGTCAGGCTTTGTGTATGCAGAATCTGCAGCACTGTCCTCTGCCGCAAAGTCTGCTGCTCAACTGCATCTGCGCTTACCCTCACTGCAGAGGGAAAGGGGATCAGCGGCATGGGTAAGACTAGGCAGCTGGATGCCCCACAGGATAAAGATTTAAGGGCTATAGCAGAAGCCAGGTCACAAAGGGCAGGTGATGCTGATGAAAGGCTGCCAACACTTGCATTAGATTGTCAGTCATTTCTTTGGCTTTATTGCTGTGGAACAAGTCATGTAAAGATTGCAGGGCTGGATTTCTATTTGTGGAAAGCTGATGAATACATGTAATATTAAGCATCTAAATAAGTGCCACTTTCTAAGAAGTTTGAGTAATTGCGGATAGGAAGAAATGTCTATTTATTAGAGATGTGTTCTTGTTTTGGGCCTGCAATTCAGCACAGCACATACTAAAAATAGGGTTTCACACATTCCCTTGCAGACTTTGGACTATGCTTCAGATCGGGGCAGTTGTATCTCTTATAACTTTGCTATCTATGTGCTGTTTCATTGATCTCCACAGTCCAGCAAAATCCTTGTAATCATCCTATACTTCCTGGGCTACTTACTACTTGTTTGTGCAACCTTCCAAGCCTAAAGTTCCTCTGAGGGAAAACTTCCAGATCTTCTTTAGTCCCTTTTCTGGTTACAGAAAATAATGACACCTCACTATGATTCATTCTTTGTAATCTCCTCCTGTTCCAAACTATGTTGCCAATTTACAGTTGTCTCTTAATATATTCAGGTTTTGTCCTCTAGGGAGATACTTCCTTCTAGCCTCCCCTGCTCTTGCTTCTTGCTGTAGGCTACATTTGTGTTCTGTTCATTTTCTCCATGACATGTACTACCCACCCACTATCCCTCTGTCTCTTAGGCATTTTCTCCAAGCCCACTCTTTTTCTTTATAACCTGAAGTTCATTCTTCTCCTACTGGTTATAAACAGTTTTACAGCCTTGCCTGGTCCTCTCTTTAGGGATGGAAACCCTTAGAAATCAGTTTCTGTTATGCTTTATCTTTTTTTTTTTTGAGTTGAGGTTATTGATATAGCTTAACTCATGCTGCAATTTGGCTTCTACTTATTGACAGGGTGACTGGCCATGTCATGGATGATGGGTTCAATGCCATTTGTGGCACATGTATCTCACCTCCCAAAGTGAATAAAATAAGTGAAGTCAAATGACAGGCTATATACAGCCTATAGTCTATAGCTATATGGTCACATGGCTATATAAGGTGCCTTGGGTGGAGATTAGACCCCAGGTTTGTGGATAGTAAAAGTGAGACTACAGACAGGAAGTCCTACCAAATGCTTCTGGACAGGAAAAGATTCAAAAGGTTAAGGACAAGACAGAAACTCACAAGGAAGGGGAAGGGCCAGTTTGAACCTCAGGGAGAAATGTAATACATTTTTGTGTTTTTAGAGTTGCCTACCCCAGCAAGGATTGGGTTTTTCTCTTTCATGATTTAGCCAGAGGGCCAAATCACCACAGCAACCAAAGAGAGGATATTCTGATGCTACAGTCATTACTGGAGTTTGTGCATACATACCCAAGCTACTTCATTACCAGTCTATCTGTGGCAACACAGAAGTCAATGCAATTTGCATGATCTGCCTAAGAAGTAAAGTAAATTCGCAAGCAGTTAGTTCTATTGAACATGGTCATAATGTTAGCAAGCTCTTAGCTACCTTGGGTATGTCTACAATGTTGACAGAACTTGAAGAGAAGATGGGACAGTGGTCAGGCTGAACCACACTGGGTAGAACAGTGCTGTAATAATTTCCCATTTTACTTCAGAATTAGAGTATTTAGGTTCTTTGGGAATGACTAAGAATGGAGTTCTCATCATCTCTGAAAATGTGATAGCTGAGAAAAAAAATACTTTATTTAACCCCTGGGACAGGGACAGACATTCAAAAAGCCTGATCCTGAATTGATTCAATCTTTGCAGATTAGTCTAACCTGCCTAGGTTGAAGTGGTTTGCAACTGCACAGACATTCTCTCTGGACTGAGGAAATGCAGGCACATGCCTGCAGTGGCTCAGGGTAGAAGCCGGGGGCGGGGGGGAGCGGTGCTAGAAAAGCCCTCCCTCCCCTTCTACAGGGCTGAACTGAAGGGGGCATGGCCAGGCCCTGTCAGGATTAGGAAGGGGTTCCCCTCCTCCTTGATAACAGAGCATTTATCGCTCTGTTATCAGTATTTATCACCCCATCAGAAAACAAACAGTCTCTCATTAGTTCAAGCTCTTCTTAAACAAATTAGGAATAGAAGGACATTACCAGGTGAGCGGTTGATTAGCTCCAAAAAACTCTAAGCAGATACTGCTGTCTGCCACAGCATGGATGTGGTCTGCTAGCTATTACTGAGGAGTCTGTGTAAGGCAGAGGAGACAGGGGATCCTTGTTGAGCAGGGAGTGGTGAGGGGAGAGCAGGAAGAGCAGTAGGAAGCCAGGCAGATGCTGCTGTGCCTGCAAATCTCTGCTGGAGCTGCAGCCAGGAAGCAGAGGGGAGGGGCAGCCCTGCTGTGGAGCAGAGACCCCAGCCCAGCCCAGCCAGCATGCTGGGATGCTGGGAGAATCTGATTTAACTTAAATCAGCAAGGGGACTGTGACAGACATTGCATAAACTGGTTTGACCCAAATCAGTTCTGTCTGATACTACATTTAGCCAGATTTATCTCAAACCAGTTTTAGCCATTTTCAAACCATTTTATGTGCACTGAACATCTGTTCTGTTGCAGGTTTAAACCAGTTTCTGTATAATGCCTGTCCTTAGCCCTAATGTCAAATTATGTTGCTTGAAGCTTACTTATGTATGAAAACTAGAAGAGAATGGGATGTCCTGGATAATAGGGATAAAGAAATGAGGACATATCTCTACAGCAAAGCAAAGGTTTTACTGTGGCATAGGTAGGCATGCCTACAACATCTTTAGCCTGATTGGTGTAGGCAATAACAGCAGTGAAAACTTGGCAGCAGTAGCATGGGCTAGCATTCTGAGTATGTACTCAGAAGTCCATTAAGGTCAGTCAATGATGCTATATTTTCATTGCCATTGCTGTCCATGCTGGCTAGATCACAGTTAGTGCAGACATTTACCCATGCTGCAATTAGTTGCAGTGTAGACATACCTTTAGAAACTATTTACCTTCTTAAACAGCATTTCCTTCTGATCTGTTTGGGAATAATTACCAGACAAGC
>NW_005842497.1:661834-665982 GCF_000455745.1 Alligator sinensis | reverse complement strand
CTGGGGGGTTAGGGTTGTAAAAACAACTCCAAAAAATAAAAATACAAGTACTCAGTTATCTGTCTAGAAACTACAGATTGTGGGGAAGACAAGAGCATCTAACAAGTCTTTCCTGGTAAATCAGAATAGCTATGGATGCAGTGCAATTGTCAAGCACATCCATATTTCCAGCAAATAGTAATTTTATTATGATGGTGCACTTCAGGGTTTACAAAGGCCTCATGACCAGTAACATCTGATTATTTTCTTGCTGATAGGTTTGATGGTACGGTTCTTTGAAGATGCAGATGTAATGCACCAGATACTATTTCACTTCAAGTGTCTTTGGCACTTATGCACAGTTTGGGATTCTCTTTTGCCCTATGAAATAGAATTGCCCTCTCTGCATAGCTGCTGGAACTGAAATAACCGAGGAGGAGGATGGGGGTGGGGCACTAGGTATTCATTAAGCCAATAGCTTATTCATTAGCTTATTCATTCCCACTTGGACGAGGGAGTGAAGTGTACTCTGTCCAAGTTTGCGGATGACACAAAACTGTGGGGAGAAGTTGACACGCTGGAGGGCAGGGAACAACTACAAGCAGACCTGGACAGGTTGGACAAATGGGCGGAAAACAACAGAATGCAGTTCAACAAGGAGAAATGCAAAGTGCTGCACCTAGGGAGGAAAAATGTCCAGCATACCTACTGCCTAGGAAATGACCTGCTTGGTGGCATGGAACCGGAAAGGGATCTTGGAGTCCTAGTGGACTCCAAGATGAACATGAGTCGTCAGTGTGACGAAGCCATCAGAAAAGCTAATGGCACTTTATCGTGCATCAGCAGATGCATGACGAACAGATCCAAGGAGGTGATACTTCCCCTCTATCGGGCGCTGGTCAGACCGCAGTTGGAATACTGCGTGCAATTTTGGGTGCCACACTTCAAGAGGGATGTGGATAACCTGGAGAGGGTCCAGAGAAGGGCCACTCGTATGGTTAAGGGCTTGCAGGCCAAGCCCTATGAGGAGAGACTGGGGCACCTGGACCTCTTCAGCCTCCGCAAGAGAAGGTTGAGAGGCAACCTTGTGGCTGCCTGTAAGTTCATCACGGGGGCACAGAAGGGAATTGGTGAGGTTTTGTTCACCAAGGCGCCCCTGGGGGTTACAAGAAATAATGGCCACAAGCTAGCAGAGAGGAGATTTAGATTAGAAATTAGGAAGAACTTCTTAACAGTTCGAGTGGCCAAGGTCTGGAATGGGCTCCCAAGGGAGGTGGTGCTCTCCCCTACCCTGGGGGTCTTCAAGAGGAGGTTAGATAGGTATCTAGCTGGGGTCATCTAGACCCAGCACGCTTTCCTGCCTATGCAGGGGGTCGGACTCGATGATCTATTGAGGTCCCTTCCGACCCTAGCATCTATGAATCTATGAATTAGGACATTTGCCCAGGGAACAGAAGACTTGGGTTTTAGACCCCACACAGATAGGGTAAGAACCTGCATCATCTACTTTCTAACCAAAAGCTTTAACTATAAGGACACAGGCCAGGCATCTTCCCAACCTCTTTTCAGCACTTCCCCGAAACTGGCCCACTGTACTTTGTGTTTAGTATTATTAATTGGATAAAACAGATAAATGCCAATAGGAAATGGTTAAGCTCCATTGGAAGCAGAGGTCAAAACTAGACCCCAGAACCCCTCCCATCCAGGGTAGCATCCATCTCATCGAGTCACACCTCTTCTGGCTTCTTTGCTTCCTCCTGGCCCCATCCTATCTCCCTTTCTTGACTGTCCAGTGGGCCAACTTCAAGAAGAAAGATGGAGAGTGGTCTGATAATGCCTAGTCCATGGCTTGGTGTTTAAAGCAGTGTACGTGGAAGTAGGAGATGCAGATTTACACATCAGTCTTTTGTTCTCTGAACGTGTGATGTTATCACCAAGATATTGCGTAAAAGGTGGTGGGGGAAGGGACTCCTAATACATGCTAGTTGTGAGTTTTTAGTTGACTAAAATTTTGAGACATTACACATGTACCTGGGAAATCCTGTTTCCAGTGGGCCTGGCTGGAGTGCAGGCCTGGCATGGGCAATGCCAAATAACAAACTATGTGCAAGTGCCCAAAACAGCAGTTATGTTGCTCCATATGCACCATTTAGGTACATGGTATGAAATAGGACCTGGCCCAGTATTTTTCTGGGTAAATGTAGAACCTTTCCATTATACTATTTGTCTACTGTGTAATAAAATTCAGAATTAAAAGCTATATAGTTTCCTTCTTGAACTAAGCATGAGCAAGCTTAAACCAAGGATAGAGTAGTAAGAGAAAGGTACTCTAAGGGCATGTGTACCCTGTCAAAAAATCATGTGAAGCAGCACCACAGGAAAGCCTGTCATGCTCACCATACGATGATGATGTCTATATCTGCACAGCCTCACTAAACAGATGTGATGCAGCTGCCTTAGTATAGCCTGGAGCATATGCGAACAAACTCACTTTCTTTGGCCAATTCATAGGTGCAGGCCAAACTCAGGCAGCTATATTATCACCATTTAAGGAGGGAGTGACAGAATGGGCATCACATACCTAGATCTGGTTCTCCTGACTCTTGTCTTTTGACAGTATAGAGGTCCCTTGGTGATACTAATGAGGAGTGAGCAAATACCTGTTAAATTTTGCTCAGAAAAGGTAATAAATGGAAACCTATTTGAAAAGTATATCATATGTAGAAGAAAAACCTCCTGCATGCTTCTCACCTTACCAATACACTTCAACAATGAATTGAATGGACTTTTTATAGTGAAAGTATAGCTCTGTAGCACCATTTCAGCCCTCAGGTCTTTTGTAGTCAGACTGTCAACAACAGTGTTAACTGGGTGGGTGGTTTTCTGCTCTGTACTTCTGCCCATTGGGAACTGAACTCAAAGTTACAACATTCATTTCACACAGGCCACAAAATGATGAAATAGAAGTAATTTTCATCCTATACAAACCTAGACTGGGTTGCAACTGAGAAAGCTAGTTTTAGGATAAAATACTCTGTAACCTATTATCAATCTCCTTGGATTATTATATATTAATATAGTATGTCATTATTTATGTCATTGTAAGGACCAGGGCATAGACAGTCTTGCCTAGTGAGTAGGCCACCAGGGAAAGGCTAGAAACAGGTGCTGGAGTCTGAATTACCAAATCTAAAGGGGAAATTCCAGAGGCAGAGTCCAGGTCACAGGTGAAGTTCGAGTCTTTTTTTGAGTCAGGGACTAAGTTACCAAGCTGAGTGGAGTTTGCAGATAGAGTCCAGTAGCTAAACAAGGTCAGACAACAGAAAATCAGATTGCATGAGATTCAGAGAGACTTCAACAGACCTTCAAGTGAACTCTTGGCTGGCCTGCAGTCTGCTACCATAGATGGGCTTATCTAGGGAGGTAGCTATTCCCAGCACCCAATCAGGAGGCCCTAACAGTGGCTGGCTGATTCATTGGCTAGTGTGAGGTTGATAGCGCTTCTGTTAGGTTTGACCAACTGAGCAAAATCAAGGACAGAGTAGTAAGGGTAGATGCCTGTTGGGCCCCTGAGAGTCATCTTCCGATTTCTTTTAATATAGAAGTTAGCACAAACTTTCCCCTACATGGAAACCAACATTAATATTTACTGTTGTTATTTTCTATTACAGGTTTTTTCTTCTAGAGCTGAGCATCAGATACATTGAAAAAACATGCCAGAGCAAAGCAATGATTATAGGGTTGTGGTTTTTGGGGCTGGCGGAGTTGGCAAAAGTTCCTTAGTCTTGAGGTTTGTAAAAGGCACTTTCAGAGAAAGCTACATTCCGACTATTGAAGATACCTACAGGCAGGTGATCAGCTGTGATAAGAGCATATGCACTTTGCAGATTACTGACACCACAGGGAGCCATCAGTTTCCAGCCATGCAACGTCTTTCTATTTCCAAAGGACATGCTTTCATTTTGGTTTATTCAGTCACCAGCCGGCAGTCCTTAGAAGAACTCAAACCCATCTATGAACAAATATGTCAGATTAAAGGGGATGTGGAAAGCATTCCAATAATGCTGGTTGGGAACAAAAGTGACGAGAGCCAAAACCGGGAGGTGGAGAGCAGTGAAGGAGATGCTATGGCCAAGAAGTGGAAGTGTGCCTTTATGGAAACCTCAGCT